>NC_092780.1:47967089-48112089 GCF_047496795.1 Chiloscyllium punctatum | reverse complement strand
TGTAACTCTGTACTAAATTATACTAAATATACCAGGTCCTTACCAATGAAAGCTTGAAGAGACACACTGCCGCTTCTGGTCCTGTCTGAGGTTGAAGTAGTGGGAACGTTCCCATTGTGCTGACTGTAAGATGCCTTGACTGACTGGACTTGGGCCAGTTCAAGGATACAATGGCCTCCAATTAGGGTAACCTTACCTTGGCGCTGCAGTGCAAATTGATCCAACAGCTCCCCTTTCTTGTGGATCTTGGACAAAGACAAGCTCTGTTCCATTGACAAAGGTCATGGCACAGAAAAGAGCCGGTACATTCACACTGGTAGAGCGTTTTCCAAACGTAGAGTCTGGTTATAATGTTGGAATAACATGCAAGGAGCTTTGCAGTGCAGCAGACTGTCATAACGCTGGCAACACAGGCAATAAAGTAAATGCATTCAATTTTGAGGATTTGAGATTATTCATCACGATGAGAAATTACTTTGCAGAGAGTCAGGACTGAATGGGGAAGGGAAATTTAAAAGCAATTCTCAAAGTTGACAGTTCTCCTGCGAATTGCTCACGCTTATGGCGTAAACCATTCATTTTTGCTGAGGAATGCTGAAGGGTCGATTATTGACCTCACTTTACTCTACAGATTTCAAAAGTTGAAATTTTTCCAGGTTGCTAAAGCAGAGAAAAACAAGGAAAGGAAAACAGAGTCCAAAAGTTTTGGGTAAGTTGGGAAGAAGTTGGCATCACATTTTGGACCTGAATTTCCACAGACCACGTCCATGCCTTGGCCAAAATGGCTGCAGATCCCTGAATCTTCATGTCCTTCCCTATAAATTGGGCATTGATTATTTTTCGCAGAGTTTTATGGGGTGACTATGGGGGCATTTTACATATCTGCTATTCATGGAGAAGAAGCATATTTTTCCTTCAATCAGAAGCTACTTTATCAGGATTTCCAAAACGTTCACGGAGACCATGCCTGGGATGGAGGGTTCATTTTACGAGCAAAGGCTAAACAGGCAAAGAGTTTAGAAGACTGAGAGGGATCTCATTGAGACATATCAGAGCCTGAAGGGGCTTGACAGGGTGAACGCTGAGAGGATACTTCCCCTCGTGGGAGAGTCCAGGACCAGATGGAACAGTCTCAGAATAAAGGGGCGCTAATTTAAGACAGAGATGGGGAGGGAATTCTTCTCTCAGAGGGTTGAGAGTCTTTGCAACTTCTTGCCACTAAATGGGGGGGGGGGGGGGGCAGAGGTCATGTGTATATTTAAGGCTGAGCTAGATTTTTAATTAAGGATTATGGGGAAAATGCGGGAAAGAGGGGGTGAGGAATGATGGGTCAGCCACGATCCTATTGAATGGCAGGGCAGGCTCATGGGGCCGAATGGCCTACTCCTGAGGAAGGGTTACACGCAAAACATTGACTTCTCCATCTCCTGACGCTGTTTGGCTTGCTGTGGTCTTCCCAGCCTCCTGCCTGTCCACCCGGCTATTCCTTATGGTCTAAAATATAACTCATACTCTTTACAATGTTGAAGAGATAGTTTAAAGCTGATGTCATTTGGAAAGGTGAGGGGCCCTTTGTGAGAGGTAGCTGATGGTTTTTTGAGAAGTCAAGGTTAGGATTGTTAAGGATTGCTATTAATTTGCACAAAAAGTCAATATGGCCCGCTGAACCACCGATCCATCAAGAATTTTAAATCTGCTGTTCTTTACATTTTGAAATAAACAAAAGCCTGCAGCTGAAAAGAAATCAGTTCCTGCAACTTAAATGGATGGTTGCTTTTCAGCCAGAGGTGCCAGAGCCAGATGCTTGTGGGCGGCACGGTGGCACAGTGGTTCACACTGCTGCCTCACAGCGCCAGAGACCTGGGTTCAATTCCTGCCTCTGACTGACTGTGTGGAGTTTGCACATTCTCCCCGTGTCTGTGTGGGTTTCCTCCGGGTGCTCCGGTTTCCTCCCACAGTCCAAAGATGTGCAGGTCAGGTGAATTGGCCATGTTAAATTGCCCGTAGTGTTAGGTGAAGGGGTAAATGTAGGGGAATGGGTCTGGGTGGGTTGCTCTTCGGAGGGTCGGTGTGGACTTGTTGGGCCGAAGGGCCTGTTTCCACACTGTAGGTAATCTAATCTAATCTAATCACTACGAAAGTATAATTTCTCAATTCCCTCCATAACCTGCGGGTTCACAGTTTCATTAAGACAGCTCTAAGCATTCATACACAGATTATCTGTCTTTGATGTGTGGCTTTAAAGATAAATGTTTGTTTGTTTTTAATAAGGCATCGGGTAGTTGAAGGCATTTTTGTTTTTTCTTTATTAAGTGTTTGAATGGATTTGCAGGTATTAAATTGACTTCTGTCAATACGTGTGCTTTTGAGTATTGTAAATTGATAGTTGAGTCTTTATCATATCTCATCATGGTTCCTGAGGCATGGCCAATGGTTGACACTGGTGAGCTGGCATGAAGGATGTAAGGACAAAGGGTCGAGGATTAGGGATCTCAGTTTAGCACCAAGTTGGCATAGAGGCTGGTCATGCTTTTGGGGAGATGTGGTCTGGATGATATGAGGGGTCATTGAGCTTGAGTCGAGGGGTAAAGGTTTGGAATGGAGTGTTGGAGATACAATGGGGGTGGATGTAACAGCCAGCAGGAGCGGGCATGGAGGGAATGCAAAATCCAAAGTGGGTAAGGACTTGGTGGGTGGCTTTTTAATTGTTTTGATTTCAATTGGAACAATGAGGTGTGCTTTCCACAACCCCCCCCCCCCCCCCACCCCCCATCCCACCCTTTGGTAACCAGCATCCTTTGTGGCAGCATTGTGTTGAGGGGCAGAGAGACCACCCTTAGTTAGTAGCACCCCATCTCTCTTCTGGAATGAAAACCAGGCCAGTTGGAGTGTTTCTTCTGTGGTTGGGTTCTTACTTAGCCCACCATTAGTACTACAGTTCATGGTCCCCACTATCAGACACGCCCTTAAGCCAGAGATATTTTTGTTTCAGTAACAGGAAACCTAAAGAAGTCATGGTATTGTTCCAGCTCCACACAGTAGAAATATTAATGAACCGATGGTCCAGAATTTTGAACGAATGGTTCAGCAACATGAGGTCACTGCATTAATTAATTAATAAACCTGGATTTTAAAACCTGCCCTCAGTAATGTTGGTAATGCCAATAAATGTCCACCTGGTTCAAGAATGTTCTGGAGAGATGGAGATCTGATTCAGACTGACATGGCAAATCAGATCCACAGCAATGTTGCTGACAATGGGCTAGCCAGCTACAACATCGTTTGGACTGTTATGGAAAAGTCAAAGAAAAATAAAACTGAATGGATCGTCCAACACTGATCTCGGCATCAGAAATGACGGAGGTGCGTCTGGTTTCGTTGATTTTGCAAAGTCCACCTGACCGAGGTGGAGGGGCGTTTTGTCAAAATTGAGCGAGCTGTCAGACGGGCTGATCCAGATGACTTTCAGACTTGAGAGAGTGAGAGCTTCTCACCTTCACGGCCTGCAGTACGTTGCCATGGAGCCTAATGGGGTCTTGTTGCAGCTTGGCACAAGCCTCACAATTCTCCTGTCTTCCCACCCTACCCTCAGCCCTTTTCACTGCTCCACAAGTATTTATCAGACTGATGTCCAGATCTAGAATTAGGCAGGAAAAGACTTTCAGAGATTGACAAGGGTTTGATATTAAGTCTATGATTTAGCACAAACATCTGTTTCCACTTTTCCCTTCTGTACACTTTCCCTGTTCAGAAGACAATGTCCTTCCCCACTGAAGAAGAATTGAGCTGTTAACTCAACCCTGGAACTGTTCCCGTTGACCCTGACTTCTAACGCACAGCCCGGATGCACTCACCGTCCTTCCTGTAATATAGCAGTTCTACTTTCATCTCCTCCGATCCCAGTAGGGCTTGTGCCAGCTGGGCCATTGCACTCTCTGGTGTGGCCGGTCCAGTCAGAAAGTCACAGGTGCCCGGTTTCTGCATGATCTCCACCCTGGAGTAGCCGAACATTTCACAAAAGCCATCGTTGCAAAAGATAATGGCGCAATTTTTCATCCGAACATTGGTAATGAGAAATTTCCGATCTAGGAGGAAACGAAAACGCAAGAATTAAAACTGAGCAGCAGTGACATTAATCAAATCCTTCAACATTAATAGTTAGGGCTACCAACCACCCAGAATTGATCTGGAACCTTCAGGAATTAAGCATTAACATTCCAGGCACTACAATCCAGGAGAAAAAAAATCAATGGCATATTAAGAAATTGTTCCTCTATCCCCTTTGAAGACTTTTGTTTATTAGTTTTGGAAATATTGAAAATGGAAAATAAAGCTCTTTCACTAGGTTACAGGAGATGGTCGTTCTTAGAGTGAAACTTCCAGCAAGACAGCCAACCAACTCCAAGCTTGCTTTTGGATTATAAACGCTGTATGGACCAATGGATGGACTCTCCTACACTTGCATCTTTCAAATGATTGCCTTTATCTGTTTTATTCAATATTATCACAGTTAATTACTGACATAAGAAATAAAGGAGACTAGACCATAAAGTTGAAAGTTCTAAACTGCAGGAAGGCCAATTTTGACAGTATTAGGGCAAGAACTTCCAAAAGGTGATTGGGAGCGGCTGTTCACAGGTAAAGGGAAGGCTGAAAAGTGGGAGATCTTCAAAACTGCGACAACAAGAGTCCAGAGATGGTGTATTCCTGTCAGTGTGAAGAGCATGGCTGGTTGGGGTGGGGAGTGCTGGATGAGTGGAGAAATTGAGGCTCTGCTCGAGAAAAAGAAAGAGGCCTATATCAGGCATAGACAGCTGGGATCGAGTGAATCCGGAGAAGAATATGAAGGCAGTGGGAGCATGCTCAAGAAGGAAATCAGGAGGGCAAGATGGGGATATGACGTAGCTTTGGCAAATAGGGTTAAGGAGAATTCCAAGAGATTCTACAAAAACATTGAGAAGAGCAACTAGAGATAGAATAGGGCTCTGTTTCCTTGCTTTATTCATTCACAGGATGAGGGCATCACTGGCTAGGCAGCATTTATTGCCTGTCCTTAATTGCCCAGAGGGCAGTTAAGTGTCAGTCACATTGCTGTGGGTCAGGAGTCACATGTAGGCCAGACCAGGTAAGGCTGGCAGCTTGGTTCCCTTCAGGACATTAGTGAACCAGATGGGTTTTTCTGACAATAGATTCATGGTCATCATTAGATTCTTAATTCCAGACATTTACTGAATTCAAAGCCCACATCTGCCATAGCAGGATTTGAACCCGGGTCAGCAGAATGTTATCTGGGTCTCTGAATTAACAGGCCAGTGATAATACCACAAGGACATCCCCTCCCCTTAAAGATCAACAAGGCCACCTACGTGTGGAACACAAGATATGGGTGAGATAGTAAATGAGCATTTTGGAGAAGGATGTGGAAGTTCGAGAACTTGAGAAATCAACAGTGACATCTTTTTAAAAATGTCCCTATTACAGAGGAGGTGGTGCTGTACGTCTTAAAATGTATACACGTAGATAAATCCCCAGGACCTGATCAGATGTACCTTAGAACTGTGTGAGAAGTTAGGGAAGTGATTGCTGGGCCCCTTGCTGAGATATCTGTATCATTGACAGTCACAGATGAGGTGCTGGAAGACTAGAGGTTGGCTAATGTGGTGCCAATTTTTAAGAAAGGTAGTAAGGGTGGCATGGTGGCTTAGTGGTTAGCACTGCTGCCTCACAGCGCCAGGGACCTGGGTTCGATTCCAGCATGGGGCAATTGTCTGTGTGGAGTTTGCACATTCTCCCCAGTGTCTGTGTGGGTTTACTCCAGGTGCTCTGGTTTTCTCCCACAATCCAAAGATGTGCAGGTCAGGTGAATTGTCTATAGCGTTCAGGGATGTGTAGGTTATGTGCATTAGTCAGGGATAAATATAGAGTCGTAGGGTAGGGGAATGGGTCTGAGTGGCTTACTCTTCAGAGGGTCAGTGTGGACTTGATGGGCTGAAGGGCCTGTTTCCACACTGTAGGGATGCTATCGTTCTCCGAAAATCCATGTCGGTGGTGGGCAAGTTGTTGGAGGGAATCCTGAGGGACAGGATTTACATGTATTCGAAAAGGCAAGGACTGATTAGGGATAGTCAACATGGCTTTGTGCAGAGAAATGGTATCTGTCCAACTTAATTGAGTTTTTGAAGGAGTGACAAACAGGATTGATGAGGGCAGAGCAGTAGACACTGTCTACATGGACTTCAGTAAGGCATTTGACAATGTTCCCATGGGAGACTGGTTAGCAAGGTTAGATCTCATGGAATACAGAGAGAATTAACCATTTGGATACAGAACTAGCTCAAAGGTAGAAGACAGAGGGTGGTGGTGGAGGGTTGCTTTTCAGACTGGAGGCCTGTGACCAGTGGAGTGCCACAAGGATCGGTGCTGGGTCCACTACATTTCGTCATTTACAGTATATAAACGACTTAGTTTTGAGCATAAGAGGTATAATTAGTAAGTTTGCAGATGACGCCAAAATTGGAGGTGTAGTGGACAGCGAAGAAGATTACCTCAGATTACAACAGGATTTTGATCAGATGGGCCAATGGGCTGAAGAGTGGCAGATGGAGTTTAATTTGGATAAATGTGAGGTGCTGCATTTTGGAAAAGCAAATCAGGGCAGGATTTATACACTTAATGGTAAGTGTATAAGCGTTTCTGAACAAAGAGACCTTGGAGTGCAAGTTCATATTTCATTGAAAGTAGAGTCACAGGTAGATAGGATAGTGAAGAAGGTGTTTGGTATGCTTTCCTTCATTGGTCAGAGTATTGAGTACAGGAGTTGGGAGGTTATGTGGCCGTACAGGACATTGCTTAGACTGTTTTTGGAATATTGCATTAAATTCTGGTCTCCCTGCTGTAGGAAGGATGTTGAGAAACTTGAAAGGGTTCAGAAAAGATGTACAAGGATGTTACCAGGGTTGGAGGATTTGAACTATGGGGAGAGGCTGAACAGGCTGGGGCTGTTTTCCCTGGAGCGTCGGAGGTGGAGATTTACAAAACTATGAGGGGAAACATCATGGGCCAAAGGGCCTGTTCTGTGCTGTACTTTTCTATTGTTAGGGTAAATAGACAAAGTCTTTTCCCTGGGTGGGGGAGTCCGGAACTAGAGGGCATAGGTTTAGGGTGAGAGGGGAAAGATTTTAAGGGACCTAAGGGGCAACCTTCATGCGAGGATGGTGTATGAATGAAATGAGCTGCCAGAGGAAGTGGTGGAGGCTGGTACAATTACAACATTTAAAAGGCATCTGGGTGGGTATATGAATAGGAAGGGTTTACAGGGGTATGGGCCAAGTGCTGATCAACAGGATGAGATTGATTTAGGATATCTGGTGAGCATGGACAAGTTGGACTGAAGGGTCTGTTTTTGAATCAAAACAAAAGTCACTTCTGATGGACTTTGGAAATAGAACCAGTCTGACTCAAGATTAGGATACTGACCTCACACCTTTAATGCATTGTCACTTAAAAAAAAAACCTTAAGTTATCTCGAGAATGTGACTTGATAGAAGTTCTGGGATTTACAAATGAGTGAACCGAAACCTGCAACGCATTCTGAAAGATGGAAGACTTAACAGCGATCCAGGTTTGTTCGATATATTGTTTCAGTTGCTTGACACTGTGATCTTTTACTGTAAATTCTGTGTCTTATGATCCTGTTCCACAGCTACCTTATGAAGAACAGCACTCCAAAAAGCTAGGGCTTCCAAATAAATCTGTTGGACTATAACCTGGTGCTGTGATTTTTAAATCTGATAGAAACATTGCCCTCGGGAATGTACTAGGGAACAGCTGTTTGCCT
Source organism: Chiloscyllium punctatum (assembly GCF_047496795.1). Taxonomy (NCBI): domain Eukaryota; kingdom Metazoa; phylum Chordata; class Chondrichthyes; order Orectolobiformes; family Hemiscylliidae; genus Chiloscyllium; species Chiloscyllium punctatum. The sequence goes on along the minus strand of NC_092780.1, from coordinate 48,104,252 downwards.
GCACCATTGCTTCATTGGAGAAGGTTCAATGACTGGACACATTCTTTCCACTCATATCTGTGGCTTCTAGTGAGTGTAAATGCCATATAACTTATCATCTTAAACTTACTGTTAGCATAGTTCTTAACACACTCACGATTGTCCAGTCATGGGTCTGATTTAATATTTAATATTATAGCTAGAGGTTTGCAAGAAGAGGCTGGGTGAGTACAGTTAGGATGCTGCCTATTGTAAATAGCTGAGGCTTCATTAACTGAGAATGATCAACATGAAGACTGCTTCCATTGTCATCCTGTCAGCATACACTCTTTGTGGCTTCTGTACAAAACTAAATGTCACTTTTAATCACCACAGTTTGAGAATTCAGCTCAAATTACATGGAGAGATGTGCAGAGTGATTAATGGCCTTTCGGCTTGTTTGAATACACAGGAGATTCACTTCATCGAAAACCATTTCATTGGTAACTCATTAAAACCGGGTGGCTGTTCTGTAATAGATGGTCCTTTAAACCTAATAGGAGTGGGGTTTTTATTGAGAGCTATATTCCCTGTCTGCACCCCCCCCACCCACCCACCTCGACTGAAACGTTAGCCAGGAGCTTGCCCACATCAGAGCTAGCTGTTCAGACCCAGTTTAGGTCCCAATCCGAGGAGGTGATGCTTTAGGAGCTGCTGGCCCCAACCTGATTGTAATCCCAGCAGCATTCAGGTCGAAGCCCAAGCAGTTTACCCCTGTGGCCTGACCCTTCCCCTCCCAGGGGCAACAGAGTGCAGTGTGGCCATTAAATCTCCATTAATATGCCACGTCAGAGCCTGACGACAGCACCGTGGTAGGACCGATATCAAACAACGATCAGTCAGAATACTGGAAGAAGGTAGGGGGCTTGGTGACATGGTGCAATGGGAACAATCTCTCTCTCAACGTTGGCAAAACTAAAGAACTGATCATTGACTTAGATTAGATTCCCTACAGTGTGGAAACAGGCCCTTCGGCCCAACTAGTCCACACTGACCCTCCGAAGGGTTACCCATCCAGACCGATTTCCCTCTAATGCAGCTAACATTATGGGCAATTTAGCATGGCCAATTCACCTGACCCACACATTTTTGGACTGTGGGAGGAAACCCACGCAGACATGAGGAGAATGTGCAAACTCCACACAGTCGCCTAAGACTGGAATTGAACCTGGGTCCCTAGTGCTGTGAGGCAGCAGTGCTAACTACTGAGCCACTGTGCCACTCTATGATTTCGAGTCATAGCATCATAGAGATGTACAACATGGAAACAGACCCTTTGGTCTAACTCATCCATTCCGACCAGATATCCTAAATTAATCTAGTTCTGTTAGCCAGCACATGCATATCCCTCTAAACCCTTCCTATTCATATACCCATCAAGATGCCTTATAAATGCTGTAATTGTACCAGCCTCCATCACTTCCTCTGGCAGCTCATTCCATACACGTACCACCCTCTGGGTGAAAATGTTGCCCCTAAGGTGCCTTTTAAATCTTTCCCCTCTCACCCTAAACCTATGCCCTCTAGTTCTGGACTCCCCAACCCCAGGGAAAAGACTTTGTCTATTTACCCTATCCATGCCCCTCATGATTTTGTAAACCTCTATAAGGTCACCCCTCAGCCTCCGATACACCAGGGAAAACAGCCCCAGCCTGTTCAGCCTCTCCCTATAGCTCAAATCCTCCAACCCTGGCAACATCCTTGTAAATCTTTTCTATACCCTTTCAAGTTTCACAACATCTTTCCAATAGGAAGGAGACCAGAATTGCATGCAATATTCCAACAGTGGCCTAACCAATGTCCTGTACAGCCGCAACATGACCTCCCAACTCCTGTACTCAATACTCTGACCAATAAAGGAAAGCATACCAAACGCCTACTTCACTATCCTATCTACCTGCGACTCCACTTTCAAGGAGCTGTGAACCTGCACTCCAAGGTCTCTTTGTTCAGCAACACTCCCTCGGACCTTACCATTAAGTGTATAAGTCCTGCTAAGATTTGCTTTCCCAAAATGCAGCACCTCGCATTTATCTGAATTAAACTCCATCTGCCACTTCTCAGCCCATTGGCCCATCTGGTCAAGATCCTGTTGTAATCTGAGGTAACCCTCTTCTCTGTCCACTACACCTCCAATTTTGGTGTCATCTGCAAACTTACTAACTGTACCTCTTATGCTCGCATCCAAATCATTTATGTAAATGACAAAAAGTAGAGGACCCAGCACCGATCCTTGTGGCACTCCACTGGTCACAGGCCTCCAGTCTGAAAAACAACCCTCCACCACCACCCTCTGTCTTCTACCTTTGAGCCAGTTCTGTATCCAAATGGCTAGTTCTCCCTGTATTCCATGAGATCTAACCTTGTTGGACGCCTTACTGAAGTCCATATAGATCACATCTACTGCTCTGCCCTCATCAATCCTCTTTGTTATTTCTTCAAAAAACTCAATCAAGTTTGTGAGGCATGATTTCCCACGCACAAAGCCATGTTGACTATCCCTAATCAGTCCTTGCCTTTCCAAATACATGTACATCCTGTCCCTCAGGATTCCCTCCAATAACTTGCCCACCACTGACTTCAGGCTCACTGGTCTATAGTTTCCTGGCTTGTCCTTACCACCCTTCTTAAACAGTGGCACCACGTTTGCCAACCTCCAGTCTTCTGGCACCTCACCTGTGACTATCACTGTTACAAATATCTCAGCAAGAGGCCCAGCAACCACTTCTCTAGCTTCCCACAGAGTTCTCGGGTACACCTGATCAGGTCCTGGGGATTTATCCACCTTGAACCATTTCAAGACATCCAGCACTTCCTCCTCTGTGATCTGGACATTTTGCAAGATGTCACCATCTATTTCCCTACAGTCTATATCTTCCATATCCTTTTTCACAGTAAATACTGATACAAAATACTCATTTAGTATCTCCCCCATTTTCTGCGGCTCCACACAAAGGCCGCCTTGCTGATCTTTGAGGGGCCCTATTCTCTCCCTAGTTACCCTTTTGTCCTTAATATATTTGTAAAAACCCTTTGGATTCTCCTTAATTCTATTTACCAAAGCTATCTCATGTCCCCTTTTTGCCCTCCTGATTTCCCTCTTAAGTATACTTCTACTTCCTTTATACTCTAAGGGTTCACTCGATCTATCCTGTCTGTACCTGACATATGTTTCCTTCTTTTTCTTAACCAAACCCTCAATTTCTTTAGTCATCCAGCATTCCCTATACCTACCAGCCTTCCCTTTCACCCTGACAGGAATATACTTTCTCTGGATTCTTGTTATCTCATTTCTGAAGGCTTCCCATTTTCCAGCCATCTCTTTACCTGCAAACATCTGCCTCCAATCAGCTTTCGAAAGTTCTTGCCTAATACCGTCAAAATTGGCCTTTCTCCAATTTAGAACTTCAACTTTTAGATCTGGTCTATCCTTTTCCATCACTATTTTAAAACAAATAGAATTATGGTCGCTGGCCCCAAAGTGCTCCCCACTGACACCTCAGTCACCTGCCCTGCCTTACTTCCCAAGAGTAGATCAAGTTTTGCACGTTCTCTAGTAGGTACATCCACGTACTGAATCAGAAAATTGTCTTGTACACACTTGACAAATTCCTCTCCATCTAAACCTTTAACACCATGGCAGTCCCAGTCTATGTTTGGAAAGTTAAAATCCCCGACCATAACCACCCTATTATTCTTACAGATAACTGAGATCTCCTTACAAGTTTGTTTCTCAATTTCCCTCTGACTATTGGGGGGTCTATAATACAATCCCAATAAGGTGATCATCCCTTTCTTATTTCTCAGTTCCACCCAAATAACTTCCCTGGATGTATTTCCAGGAATATCTTCCCTCAGCACAGCTGTAATGCTATCCCTTATCAAAAATACCATTCCCCCTCCTCTCTTGCCTCCCTTTCTATCCTTCCTGTAGCATTTGTATCCTGGAACATTAAGCTGCCAGTCCTGCCCATCCCTGAGCCATGTTTCTGTAATTGCTATGATATCCCAGTCCCATATTCCTAACCATGCCCTGAGTTCATCTGCCTTCCCTGTTAGGCCCCTTGCATTGAAATAAATGCAGATTAATTTATTAGTCCTACCTTTTTCCTGCCTGCCCTGACTGTTTGACTCACTTCTGTTCTCAGCTGTACCCGTCTCAGATCGGTCTCTTTCCTCACTATCTCCCTGGGTCCCACCCCCCACCTTACTAGTTTAAATCCTCCCAAACAGTTCTAGCAAATCTCCCTGCCAGTATATTAGTCCCCTTCCAACTGTGCAATCTGTCCTTCTTGTAAGGTCATTTCTACCCCAAAAGAGATTCCAATGATCCAAGAATGTGAATCCTTCTCCCATACACCAGCTCCTCAGCCATGCATTCATCTGCTCTATCCTCCTATTCCTGCCCTCACTAGCTCCTAGCACTGGGAGTAATCCAGATATTACTACCCTTGAGGACCTCCTTTTTAAATTTCTGCCTAACTCTCTGTAATCTCCCTTCAGAGACTCAACCTTTTCCTTTCCAATGTCGTTGGTTCCAATGTGGACAATGACCTCCTTCTGGTCCCTCTCCCCCGTGAGAACATTCTGCACCGTCTCTGAGACACCCTTGATCCTGGCACCAGGGAAACAACACACCATTCTGCTTTTTCTCTGCTGGCCACAGAAACATCTGTCTGTACCTTGGACTACAGAATCCCCTAACACAATTGATCTCTTGGAAGCTGACGTACCCTCTCGTTGCATTAGAGCCAGTCTCAATACCAGAAACTTGGCTGTTCGTGCTACGTTCCCCTGAGAATCCATCACCCCCTACATTTTCCAAAACAGCATACCTGTTTGAAATGGGTATATCCACAAAAGACTCCTGCCCTAGGTGCTGACCTCTCTTACCCTTCCTGGAGTTAACCCATCTATGTGACTGTATCTGAGACTTTCCTCCCTTCCCATAACTGCCATCAAAGATGCCCTCCAACGCATCTCATCTACATCCCGTACCTCCGCCCTCAGACCCCACCCCTCCAACCGTAACAAGGACAGAACGCCCCTGGTGCTCACCTTCCACCCTACCAACCTTCGCATAAACCAAATCATCCGCCGACATTTCCGCCACCTCCAAACAGACCCCACTACCAGGGATATATTTCCCTCCCCACCCCTTTCCGCCTTCCGCAAAGACCGTTCCCTCCGCAACTACCTGGTCAGGTCCACGTCCCCAAACAACCCACCCTCCCATTCTGACACCTTCCCCTGCCACCGCAGGAACTGTAAAACCTGTGCCCACACCTCCTCCCTCACCTCTATCCAAGGCCCTAAAGGAGCCTTCCACATCCATCAAAGTTTCACCTGCACATCCACCAATATCATTTATTGTATCCGTTGCTCCCGATGCGGTCTCCTCTACATTGGGGAGACTGGGCGCCTCCTAGCAGAGCGCTTTAGGGAACATCTCCGGGACACCCACACCAATCAACCAAACCGTCCCGTGGTCCAACATTTCAACTCCCCCTCCCACTCTGCCGAGGACATGGAGGTCCTGGGCCTCCTTCACCACCGCTCCCTCACCACCAGACGCCTGGAGGAAGAACGCCTCATCTTCCGCCTCGGAACACTTCAACCCCAGGGCATCAATGTGGACTTCAACAGTTTCCTCATTTCCCCTTCCCCCACCTCACTCTAGTTTCAAACTTCCAGCTCAGTAACTGTCTCCTTGACTTGTCCGGACTTGTCCGACCTGCCTATCTTCTTTTTCCACCTTTCCACTCCACCCTCTCCTCCTTGACCTATCACCTTCATCCCCTCCCCCACTCACCCATTGTACTCTATGCTACTCTCTCCCCACCCCCACCCTCCTCTAGCTTATCTCTCCACGCTTCAGGCTCACTGCCTTTATTCCTGATGAAGGGCTTTTGCCCGAAACGTCGATTTCGAAGCTCCTTGGATGCTGCCTGAACTGCTGTGCTCTTCCAGCACCACTAATCCAGAATCCATCACATCCTGTTGCTGTTGCGAATTCCTCATCGCTTCTAACTGTCTCTCCACCCGATCGATTCAATCTGATAAGATTCGCATCCAACAGCATTTATGGCAGATATAATCTGCAGTAACCCTTAAACTCTCTTTAAACTCCCACATCTGACAAGAAGTACATCTCACTGCAAAGGCCATTTTTGTTCCTTCACAATCTACAGACCCAGAAAATAACACCGTCTTATTGCCCGACAAACACTGCCCCAGGTTAAATTAATAGCTATGGCTTATATTTTAAGTTTAATCAAAAGACTTATCTCCAAAGCCATATAATCAAGAAAGAACCCACTGTACTCACTCATACACTCCTGTCTCTACAGTGTACAATGGCTACTCTACCAAGTCAGTTTGAAAAACAGAGTCTTTGAAAGTGACTGTGCAAGTTGAGAATGTTATGAAAAAAAGCATACTTAACGTAATCCCATTTATTAAGCCAAGAATTAAGTGTTTTATAAAATACAGGTTTGGCCTCCACGGGAGAATGGTGCCTACTTTCAGAAGAACGCAAAGCCCTCATGGTGGACAGACACAGACGTTACTGAGTACTGGAGTGATGGAAAAGGACAGACCAGACCGAAAAGTTGAAGTTCTAAATTGGAGAAAGGCCAGTTTTGACGGTATTAGGCAAGAACTTCCAAAGCTGATTGGAGGCAGATGTTCGCAGGTAAAGGGACGACTGGAAAATGGGAAGCCTTCAGAAATGAGATAACAAGAATCCAGAGAAAGTATATTCCTGTCAGGGTGAAAGGGAAGGCTGGAAGGTATAGGGAATGCTGGATGCCTCAAGAAATTGAGGGTTTGGTTAAGAAAAAGAAGGAAGCATATGTCAGGAATAGACAGGATAGATCGAGTGAATCCTTAGAAGAGTATAAAGGAAGTAGGAGTATGCTTAAGAGGGAAATCAGGAGGGCAAAACGGGGACATGAGATAGCTTTGGCAAATAGAGTTAAGGAGAATCCAAAGGGTTTTTACAAATATATTAAGGACAAAAGGGTAACTAGGGAGAGAATCGGGCCCCTCAAAGATCAGCAAGGTGACCTTTGTGTGGAGCCACAGAAAATGGGGGAGATACTAAATGAATATTTTGCATCAGTATTTACTGTGGAAAAGGATATGGAAGATACAGACTGTAGGGAAATAGATGGTGACATCTTGCAAAATGTCCAGATCACAGAGGAGGAAGTGCTGGATGTCTTGAAATGGTTAAAGGTGAATAAATCCCCAGGACCTGATCAGGTGTACCCTAGAACTCTGTGGGAAGCTAGAGAAGTGATTGTTGGGCCTCTTGCTGAGATATTTGTATCATCGATAGTCACAGGTGAGGTGCCGGATGACTGGAGGTTGGCAAACGTGGTGCCACTGTTTAAGAAGGGTGGTAAGGACAAGCCAGGGAATTATAGACCGGTGAGCCTGACCTCAGTGGTGGGCAAGTTGTTGGAGGGAATCCTGAGGGACAAGATGTACATGTATTTGGAAAGGCAAGGACTGATTAGGGATAGTCAACATGGCTTTGTGTGTGGGAAATCATGCCTCACAAACTTGATTGAGTTTTTTGAAGAAGTAACAAAGAGGATTGATGAGGGCAGAGCAGTAGATGTGATCGATATGGACTTCAGTAAGGCATTCGACAAGGTTCCCCATCGGAGACTGATGAGCAAGGTTAGATCTCATGGAATACAGGGAGAACTAGCCATTTGGTACAGAACTGGCTCAGAGTAGACGACAGAGGGTGGTGGTGGAGGGTTGTTTTTCAGACTGGAGGCCTGTGACCAGTGGAGCGCCACAAGGATCGGTGCTGGGTCCTCTACTTTTTGTCATTTACACAAATGATTTAGATGTGAGCGTAAGAGCGTTAGTAATTTTGAGGATGACACCAAAATTGGAGGTGTAGTGGACAGTGAAGAAGGTTACCTCAGATTACAACAGAATCTTGATCAGCTGGTCCAATGAGCTAAAGAGTGGCAGATGGAGTTTAATTTAGATAAATTTGTGGTGCTGCATTTTGGGAAAGCAAATCTTAGCAGGACTTATCCACTTAATGGTAAGGTCCTAGGGAGTGTTGCTGAACAAAGAGACCTTGGAGTGCAGGTTCATAGCTCCTTGAAAATGGAGTCACAGGTAGATAGGATAGTGAAGAAGGTGTTTGGTATGCTTTCTTTTATCGGTCAGAGTATTGAGTACAAGAGTTGGGAGGTCATGTTGCGGCTGTATAGGACATTGGTTTGGCCACTGTTGGAATATTGCATGCAATTCTGGTCTCCTTCCTATCGGAAAGATGTTGTGAAACTTGAAAGGATTCAAAAAAGATTTACAAGGATGTTGCCAGGGTTGGAGGATTTGAGCTACAGGGAGAGGCTGAACAGGCTGGGGCTGTTTTCCCTGGAGCGTCGGAGGCTGAGGGGTGACCTTATAGAGGTTTACAAAATTATGAGGGGCATGGATAGGATAAATAGACAAGGTCTTTTCCCTGGGGTGGGGGAGTCCAGAACTAGAGGACATGGGTTAAGGGTTAGAGGGGAAAGATATAAAAGAGACCTTAGGGGCAACAAATTCACAGAGAGGGTGGTATGTGTATGGAATGAGCTGCCAGAGGAAGTGGTGGAGGCTGGTACAATTGCAACATTTAAAAGGCATCTGGGTGGGTTTATGAATAGGAAGGGTTTGGAGGGATATGGGCTGGGTGCTGGCAGGTGGGACTAGATTAGGTTAGGATATCTGGTTGGCATGGATGGGTTGGACCGAAGGGTCTGTTTCTGTGCTGTACATCTCTATGACTCTATGACTAGGGATGAGGAACATGCTTATGTGGAGAGATTGTGCAAATTGGGGTTCTACTTTGAGCACAGAAGATGAAGAAAAGATTTAAGAGGGTTTTGATACAGTAATGAGGAGAAATTGTTTGCACTGGCAAATATGAGAGAACGCATCTTTAAATTAAGCAACCAAGAATGAGAAGGGCTGAGATCTTTCGATGCGCTGCACCGTCATGTGCAAAGCACTATCTGAAAGGGAGATGCTAAAAGATGAGACTTTTAAGAGGGAAGAGAAGGAAGTTGCAGTGTTATGCAAAACAGTAGGAATTGGGGCTAACTGGATGGTCTTTTAAGGATGTACTATAGCCACAATGGCCCCTTTCAGCACTGACAGATTCCATGAAACAATGACGACAATGTGTGGCTCATAACTGGAGTCAGCTCCAATGGCTGCTGCCAAGGGATGAGAAGGCCGGGAGAGAGGAATTCCTCGGGTTGTGGGAGAAGGGGAAGGAGAGGGGCTGTGTGGACCGAATGGGTTGAGAGCTGGGATAATCTCCCTTTAATTGACTGTTCATTGTCTTCGGCACTCATTCAGACAAATTGTGGGTTTCCATTCTGCATTTGCAGTAGCTCCTGCTCATACTGAAATTATCCCTGTTGTCTTCTGTCTGACTGTTCGCATGGCGTATACCTTTAAGGGACATAAGCCTTATGCCCGAAATCTCCTGCTCCTCGGATGCTGCCTGTCCAGCACCACGCTTTTGGAACTGATTCCCAGCTCTTAAAGTGGACGGACAGAGGCAAAGCCAATCACAGTATTTTTGAATGTGATACCTGAACTCCATCAGAAGCAATATTTACCCTCTATCAGGGAACTATATCATCACAGACAGATTTGGCTGGTACAAAGGCAGGCACGTAGGCTAATGCAGAAAATATGGAGGCATGGGATTGAGGGTGATTTGGCGGTTTGGATCAGGAATTGGCTAGCTGAAAGAAGACAGAAGGTGGTGGTTGATGGGAAATGTTCATCCTGGAGTTCAGTTATGAGTAGTGCTCCCAAAGGATCTGTTTTGGGGCCACTGCTGTTTGTCATTTTTATAAATGATCTGGATGAGGGCGTAGAAGGGTGGGTTAGTAAATGACACTGAGGTCGGTGGAGTTGTGGATAATGCCGAAGGTTACAGGTTACAGAGAGACATAGATAAGCTGCAGAGGTGGGCTGAGAGGTGGCAAATGGAGTTTAATACAGATAAGTGTGAGGTGATTCACTTTGGAAGGAGCAACAGCAATGCAGAGTACTGGGCTATGGGAGTGTAGATGAACAGAGATGATCAGAGTCCATGGATCCCTGAAAGTTGCCACTCAGGTTGATAGGTTTGTTAAGAAGGCGTACGGTGTGTTAGCTTTTATTGGTAGAGGAGTTGAGTTTCGTGGCCATGAGGTCATATTGCAGCTGTACAAAACTCTGGTGTGGCCGCACTTGGAGTATTGTGGACAGTTCTGGTCACCACATTATAGGAAAGATGTGGCTGCTTTGGAAAGGGTTCAGAGGAGATTTACTAGGATGTTGCCTGGTATGGAGGGAAGGTCTGATGAGGAAAGGCTGAGGGACTTTCGTTAGAGACAAGGTTGAGAAGTGACTTAATAGAGACATATAAGATGATCAGAGGATTAGATAGGGTGGACAGGGAGAGCCTTTTTCCACAGATGGTGATGGCACAAGGGGTGTTAGAAATAGGGCAGATGTTTGAGGCAGTTTCTTAACTCAAAGAGTAGTAAGGGCATGGAACGCACTGCCTGCAACAGTAGTAGAGTCGCCAACTTTAAGGGCATTTAAGTGGTCATTGGATAGGCATATGGATGAGAATGGAATAGTGTAGGTTAGATGGGCTTCAGACTGGTTTTACAGGTCGGTGCAATATCGAGGGCTGAAGGGCCTGTACTGCACTGGAACATTCTATGTTCTACATTCCATGCTTTGGGAAAATTCCTGGTTTTTTTTTCCCCATAGTTTTGTTTGATTTGTTCAGGGAACATGTGCACTCAGCTGAGGGCTGCAAAGAAAGACTCAGTCATTTTATTGAAAAGAAATTGGAGCATATTTCCGTAAGGCTCTTCGTGTTCTCAATGATGTCGTTTTGATTTGACACCATTGTTTAAATGTAGGAATTGCAATCATCAATCTGTGTGGAGCAAGCTGTCACAAACAGCACTGGGAGAAATGACAAGGTCCATCTGCTTTTTGCGGCTGAGGGAGAAATGTTAACCAGGACAGCAAGGGAACCGCCCTGTTCTTTCTGGAATAATGTTGTGGGATCATTTACATCAGCCTGAAAGAGCAGCTGGAGCATTCAATGTCTTAACTGAGAAGGGCAGGCTGTTGCTGCTCGTGAAGCCCCACATGTTGGAGAATGGACTTTCTCACTCAGAAGGGAAAGCAGGGCCAGGACAGGGGGTAACATCAGGGGCCGAACTAATAGGCCTTGGGGTTCTGTGGGGTACACGGTGCCCCTGGGGAGGTGTGTGAGTGAGGATCCTGGGTTCAGGTTAGGGGGAAGAGGGGGATCAGGTCAGGAGCAGTACCAGGGGCCTGCGATTGCTGTCCCTGGTCCAAATGAGATTACTTTGTCTGAGCTGAAGCAGACACGGCCACAGCTGATCATACCCTCAGGACCCCCTATTGCATTTCCAGCTAATGCATTTACACTGGGATGTGTGCCTGTAAGTACAGCAGCTACTATCTTCAGAGAATATTGGCAGGGAATAAAAGACAGCAACGAGGGGATTATTCTGTTTCTCTGGTTTGATCGAGAGAGGAATACTGACCAGGAAACTCGACAAACCACATGCTCGTTTTCAAACACTACCATGACATCACTTAAACGGCTCACAAAATTAAGTTAACACTTTGGAACAATTCGGCACTCTGTCAGTACATCATTACGCTCCTGGAGTCCAACCATCAAACATCTGAATCAGTACCAAGAATATTATCAGGCAGCCTTAACCCTACTCTGAGTCCAGTTTTTACCTCAAGTTAATTATCCCACAGGATCATACTGGCTTCCATGTGTGAGAAGTAATTTATTTATGTTGTAAGTCGTACCGTATTGTTTTACTGCTCATTTCACTTCATACAGCTGCTTTGTTATTTATAGCCTAACCACAAGGGCTGATATTTATTCCACTGCTTTCCAAAGTCTAATAGGCGATGAGTTTGTTGTAAACTCTTCAGGAAGGAGTATGTTGTGACAAAAGGCCTTTCAACTCCTGGGCTCACTGCTACTCTCAGACATTCCACTATCGGATTTCACACTTGGTTCACAGTGGTGATCGCTCGCAGGAGCAGTCTCTGACAAAGAAGGCACAAGCGAGAACACAGCAAAGATCCCCAAATAACACAACGTTATTCATCCCCGGGACAATCAGTGAGAAAGACCTCCCAACAAGAGCACAGTCAGACGTGTATTTCGAGAGAATGGCAGAGGATAAAGGATTACTGTCTGTGCCTCACGATGAATCATTGGAAAGAATGCACAGCCAATCACAGCTCGGTCCTCAGAACAGACAATGTTTACACACTGGAATTCGAAAGATTCAAATGGGTTTAACTTTTCAGCTATATAAAAAAAGACTCAATGTTTAAACAGAGCAAGGACAAGTGCCAAAATAATGGAATGCAATCAGAGTGAATTTAACTTCTCTCAGAGGTTCAGGTTGAGCACATTGTGTCAGGATGTAGATTGTATCTGGCTGTGATGCACTCAGTGGTTGAATAGCTGTTGCATGGGCTTTCAGATTTACACTGAACAGAGACTAGTCAGGGAACTGTGCGACAACTGGGTGGCACGGTGGCACAGTGGTTAGCACTGCTGCCTCACAGCGCCTGAGACCCGGGTTCAATTCCCGCCTCAGGCGACTGACTGTGTGGAGTTTGCACGTTCTCCCCGTGTCTGTGTGGGTTTCCTCTGGGTGCTCCGGTTTCCTCCCACAGTCCAAGGTCAGGTGAATTGGCCATGCTAAATTGCCCATAGTGTTAGGTAAGGGGTAGATGTAGGAGTATGGGTGGGTTGCGCTTCGGTGGGTCGGTGTGGACTTGTTGGGCCGAAGGGCCTGTTTCCACACTGTAAGTAATCTAATCTAATCTAATCTAAAAAAAATGTGATCATCATCAATAGCAGGAAAGTTGAACGTACACAGAGGAGCTTATTCACTGCTGCTGCACTCTCTGAATGAACATCAGGTCATTGCCAGTACGTGCCTCAGGCCAGGTTGGGCACGAGGGCAGAGGCAATGCTTTACTCAGAGATCCCATCCTTCCAAATGAGACGTTAAACCAAGGCTTTTGTTTGCCATCATAGGTGGGCCTGGCGTTGGGAGAGAAAAGTGACAGAGTCACAGAGCTGTACAGCACACAAACAGACCCTTCGGTCCAACCCGTCCATGCCAACCAGATATCCTAAATTAATCTAGTCCCATTTGCCAGCACCCGGCCCATATTCCTCCAAACCCTTCCTATGCATATACCCATCCAAATGCCTTTTAAGTGCTGTAATTGTACCAGCCTCCACCATTTCCTCCACTCATTCCATACATGCACCACCCTGTGTGTGAAAACATTGCCCCTTAGGTCTGTTTTATATCTTTTCCCTCTCACCCTAAATCAATGCCCTCTAGTTCTGGACTCCCCTACCCCAGGGAAAAGACTTTGCCTATTTATCCTATCCAGGCCCCTCATAATTTCGGAAACCTCTATAAGGTCACCCCTCAGCCTCTGACGCTCCAGGGAAAACAGCCCCAGCCTGTTCAGCCTCTCCCTCTAACCCAAACCCTCCAACCCTGGCAACATTCTTGTAAATCTTTTCTGAACCCTTTCAAGTTTCAGGGAGTACCCTCCTGGCTGACACATAACCTGCAGCAACATCCAATAAAACGCATTATTTGGTTGATTACTGCCTCACTGTCTGTGAATGGCTTGCTCTGCGCTAATTGCCCACGATGCTCCTTTATAATCCCACTTTCTCCCCACTACATCAGCTCCAAAGCACTCTGGGAAGTCCCCAGGTCGGGAAAGGTGAAATGATGCTTGTCTTTCTTTCAATAAACTACAAACATATTATCAAACATTTATTGTAATACACAATTAATATTCATAAAGTATCCAGAAAGCTTGTTGCTCGATTAGTTGCAGTGTTCAGGGATTCTTTAACCTGGGTGGTGTCATGGAGACCGCAGAAGCTGAAGATGCAGATTTATGTTACTCGTGCCTCACACTGGTGACTAACTTATTGCTCACTTCCAAATACCAATTCATGAGGCTAAAGGGTTTTACACGAATGGTCATAAGAGTATTGAGGAACGATTCACTTAAGACCAGCGTTCTGAAGTGACTGTACTAATGGGAGTTTGGTTGTGACACGAGACTCACAAAAGGATAATGGAACCCTTTTATTGTTGTCCTCAAGGTAGGCCCTGAAGAGGTCAAATATCCGAGTGAGTGATAGGAGATCCAGGCTTATGACAGACCAAAGTGATACAGGTTCATTTGAAAAGGAATTGAACGACTTATACACTTAATGGTAAGGTCCTGGGGAGTGTTGCTGAACAAAGAGACCTTGGAGTGCAGGTTCATAGCTCCTTGAAAGTGGAGTCGTCAGAGTATTGAGTACAGGAGTTGGGAGGTCATGTTGTGCCTGTACAGGACATTGGTTAGGCCACTGTTGGAATATTGCGTGCAATTCTGGTCTCCTTCCTATTGGAAAGATGTTGTGAAACTTGAAAGGGTTCAGAAAAGATTTACAAGAATGTTGCCAGGGTTGGTGGATTTGAGCTACAGGGAGAGGCTGAACAGGCTGGGGCTGTTTTCCCTGGAGCGTCGGAGGCTGAGGGGTGACCTCAGAGTTTTATAAAGTTATGAGGCGCATGGATAGGATAAATAGGCAAGGTATTTTCCCCCTGGGGTGGGGGAGTCCAGAACTAGAGGGCATAGGTTTAGGGTGAGAGGGGAAAGATATAAAAGAGACCTAAGGGGCAACTTTTTCACCAGAGGGTGGTACGTGTATGGAATGAGCTGCCAGAGGGAGTGGTGGAGGCTGGTACAATTGCAACATTTAAAAGGCATCTCTATGGGTATATGAATAGGAAGGGTTTGGAGGGATATGGGCCGGGTGCTGGCAAATGAGATTCAATTAGGTTAGTATATCTGGTTGGCATGAACGAGTTGGACCGAACGGTCCGTTTCCATTGGTCGCTGGAGAGAGAGAGTACACAAAGTGCCAAACTACTCAGCTACCTGACTCTTCAAACACCACCTGGCCTACACAAATCACACATGACCAACCATTTCAAACTCATCAAACTGGAGGGGAAGCGAGTCAACCTTGAGACTGCCTAAGCAGAAAGCTAATCACAGTGAAGATAAATTCACTCACAGCACTGATACACTCTGCCAAACATTCCGACTGGGTCAGCCAGAGACCACCCTGGGTAAACAGGGTCAGACAGAGACCACCCTGGGTAAACAGGGTCAGACAGAGACCACCCTGGGTAAACAGCATCAGACAGAGAGCACCCTGGGTAAACAGCATCAGACAGAGACCACCCTGGGTAAACAGCATCAGACAGAGAGCACCCTGGGTAAACAGGGTCAGACAGAGACCACCCTGGGTAAACAGGGTCAGACAGAGACCACCCTGGGTAAACAGGGTCAGACAGAGACCACCCTGGGTAGACAGGGTCAGCTGGAGACCACCCTGGGTAAACAGGGCCAGACAGAGACCATCCTGGGTAGACAGTGTCAGCCGGAGACCACCCTGGGTAGACAGTGTCAGCCGGAGACCATCCTGGGTAGACAGGGTCAGCTGGAGACCACCCTGGGTAGACAGGGTCAGCTGGAGACCACCCTGGGTAGACAGGGCAGGGTGTTGCATGTTGGACATTAACACAACACAGATCTGTACAGAAGATGGTGCAGTAGTTCAATGAGACTCTGTCCGAGGACAAAATAAGTCTTTCCATTTCTTATAACAAATGACAATTTGAAAAGGGCAACAAATTTGGTTCGAATTATGTTTGTGCATTCTGTAAAAAATATCAGAACAAACAGAGAGAGAGAGAGAGAGAGAGGAAGACAGAATAGGAAAAAAAAGAGAGTGAGAGGAAGGCAGGACATGAAGAGAATGGTGTTTATAATTCTGATCACATCTTCAGCTTTGCAGTTAACAGATGACTTGTGAAGTGTTACTGCTGTACAAATAATTTGTTCCATGAGATAAACCACTTAATTTATACTTGGGCATCATTTATGATTTCATTTTGTTCCCTTGACCATATTCGAGTGCAGCTTGTACCAGCACAGGGTAAGAGTGTTCTATCTGTCTCTCGCTGGTAACTTCCTCTCTCTCTCTGATGCCTGTTTGGACTGACATGCTTTGTCATCTTCAACGGTGAATTTCAATGGAATAGGCTCAATATTTCACACAGGCCGTGACAGCCTGGAGCTTTTCAATGTTGTATTTAAGGCTAGGCCTCAGGGGTGAGAGGTCAGTGCCTAGTCCATGATCAGCCATGTAATCAGCACAGGCACTCCCTGTGTCTCAGAGATACAGGCACGTTGTCCCATTACAGACAGCAGCCCCCAGCTCCTCAACCAGAATCCCAGCCCCACAATTCAGAACCCCACTATCTGAACCCCACGATCCGAACCCTGGGAATGTGAACTCCATGATCCAAATCTCATTGTCGTAGAAGCTCATGGTTCTGACAGGGTGAATGCTGATCACTGATCGACATGGGTGGAGACAAACAGAAGAGTTTTGGATCCCAATGGAGACAGCTCAACCATAGAATGCCTTCATTATCCCAGTCGGCTAGAGAGCCAGTTTGTGATACAAAATGCTGTCGATCCCCACACTGAAGGAGGTTCCCATGAAGGACTCCTCTTCTCAACCTGTCCTCTGACCCCAGGCTGGTGACCCTCAGGTTCAACCACCACCAGTCGTCTCGCTAATGAGATAGTAGCCTCATGGTTGTCTGAGCCAACATTACTTACTTACTAAACCCTGTAGCAATGTCTAACATACCAATGTAACATTATCTAATGCTATCATGTACGAAACTACATGATGTTTAAGACGAGAGCCTCCTCTCATTAGATTACCTGATGGTTTTCCTTTATCAAACCAGACAAAACAGGCCCTGGGGATTGTAACCTAAAAGGAGCATCCTGGCGGTGAATCAGCCCTTAAAGTGACCAACATGGGCAACCCCATTACAACACCGAGACACAAACCCAGAGCAGCAGCCCCAACACCACAGCCCAGAACTCCAACATCTGAACCCTAAACCCCAAACCCCATAACTCAAACCCTAAATCCCAAAACCCCATAACTCAAACCCTAAATCCCAAAACCCATAACCCAAATCCGAAATCCCAAAACCCATAACCTAAACCTTAAAGCCCAAACCCCATATCCCAAATCCTAAACCCCAAAGCTCATAACCCAATAGCTAAACCCCATAACCCAAACCTTAAATCCCAAAGTCAAACCTTAAATCCCAAACCCCATAACCTAAACTCTAATCCCCAAGCCCCATAACCTGAACTTTGAACCCCAAAACCAAACCCAATAACCCAAACCTTAAACTCCAAACCCCATTACCTGAACCTTAAATCCTAAACCCCAAAACTCAGACATTAATCACCAAATGTCATAACCTGAGCTCTAAACCCCGAACCCAATAACCCGAATCCTAAATCCCAAACCCTATAACCCAAACCTTAAACCCCAAACCCCATAACCCAAACTTTAAACCCCAAACCACAAATCCCAAACCTCATAACCTGAACTCTAAACTCCAAACGCCATAACACAAACCCCAGAACGCGAATCCTCAATCCCAAATCCCATAACCCAAACTTTAAACCCCAAACCACAAATCCCAAACCTCATAACCCAAACTTTATTTGCCAAACTTCATGATTTGAACCTTGATCTTCGATCTCTAAACTCCAAACCCCACAACTTGAACCGTGAAGGCCAAGCACAATAACCTGATCCCCAAACCCCAAATCCCATACACCAAACCCCATACACCAAACCCCAAACACCAAATCCTGAACCCCATGCACCAAACCCCGAACCCCAAACCCCAAATCCCATACACCAAACCCCAAATCCTAAATCCCATACACCGAACCCCAAGTCCCATACCCCAAACCCCGAACCCCAAATCCCATACACCGAACCCCAAACCCCATACCCCAAACACCGAACCCCAAGTCCCATACACCAAACCCCGAACCCCAAATCCCATACACCAAACCCCAAACCGCAAACACCAAACCCCATACCCCATATCCCAAACCCCAAATACCGAACCCCAAATCCCATACACCAAACCCCATACACCAAACCCCGAACCCCAAATCCTATACACCAAACCCCGAACCCCAAACCTCAAACCCCCTACCTCAAACCCCATACACCGAACTCCAAATGCCATACACCAAACTCCATACCACAAACCTCGAACCCCAAATCCCATACACCGAACCCCAAATCCCATACACCAAACCCCATACCCCAAACCCGAACCCCAAATCCCATACACCGAACCCCAAATCCCATACACTAAACCCTAAATCCCATACACCAAACCCCATACCCCAAACCCCGAACCCCAAACCCCATACACCAAACCCCAAATCCCATACACCAAACGCCATACCCCATACCCCAAACCCCAAACCCCAAACCCCAAACCCCAAACCCCAAACCCCAAACTCCAAACCCCAAACTCCAAACCCCAAACTCCAAACCCCAAACTCCAAACCCCAAACTCCAAACCCCAAACCCCAAACCCCAAACTCCAAACCCCAAACCCCAAACTCCAAACCCTAAACTCCAAACCCCAAACCCCAAACCCCACAAACTAAGCACAATCTTCTCCTTTTTCTTTTGTATTTTTCATACTTCCTTATTCTTAAATGTAATCTAAATTTTTTTCCATCAGTTGTCATTAAAAATTTAACAGCATCAACCAATCAGACCATTTGGAACACAGGCTGGGAAAAGATTGGTTCGGGTATGCTTGCCACAATTACTTTGACAGCAAATTATTTAAAATAGACCCCTGGTTATCAACATATGTATTTAATTAATTATTCGATGGATTTTTTTAACAAATAAACTGCCAAACTCCAGCTTTCAAATTATACTATATTATATTATTATATGATGTTCTATTTTTCCCCAAAGGCTTTTCCGATGTGACCAGAAGAAACAGGAGTAGGCCATTCAGCCCCTCAGTCCTGCTTTGCTATTCAATAGGTTCATGGCCGATTCATCATTCTTCAAGTCTTCCATCCTGTATTCCCCATAATGCTTGATTCCTCAACTGATGAAGAATCTAGCTGAGCTCTACCCGCACATCTCTCTGTGCCAAGGAGTTCCAGAGACTTCCAATCCTCTGAAACTAGAAATTCTTCCTCATACAGTCAGAGATGTACAACATGGAAACAGACCCTTCGGTCCATCTCGTCTATGCCAACCAGATATCCCAACCCAATCTAGTCCCATTTGCCAGTACTTGTCCCATATCCTCCGACACTCTTCCTATACCTATACTCATTCAGATACCTCTTAAATGTTGCAATTGTACCAGCCTCCACCAACTCCTCTGGCAGCTCATTCCATACACGTACCACCCACTGCGTGAAAATGTTGCCCCTTAGGTCTCTCTTATATCTTTCCCCTCTCATATTAAACCTATGCCCTCTAGTTCTGGACTCCCCCACCCCAGGGAAAAGACCTTGTCTGTTTACCCTATCCATGCCCCTCATGATTTTGTAAACCTCTATAAGGTCACCCCTCAGCGTCCGACACTCCAGGGAAAACAGCCCCAGACTATTCATCTTCTCCCTGTAGCTCAAATCCTCCAATCCTGGCAGCAGCCTTGTAAATCTTTTCTGAACTCTTTCAAGTTACACAACATCGTTCCAATAGGAAGGAGACCAGAATTGCACACAATATTCCAACAGTGGCCTAACCAGTGTCCTGTACAGCCGCAACATGACCTCCCAACTCCTGTTCTCAATACTCTAACTAATAAAGGAAAGCATACCAAACACCTTCTTCACTATCCTATCTACCTGCAACTCTACTTTCAAGGAGCTATGAACCTGCACTCCAAGGTCTCTTTGTTCAGTAACACTCCCTAGGACCTTACCATTAAGTGTGTAAGTCCTGCCTGGATTTGCTTTCCCAAAATGCAGCACCTCGCATTTATCTAAATTAAACTCCATCTGCCACTCCTCAGCCCATTGGCCCATCTGGTCCAGATCCTGTTGTTCTCTAAGGTAACCTTTGCTGTCCACTACACCTCCAATTTTGGTGTCATCTGCAAACTTACTAACTATACCATCTCAGAGTTAAATTCAATATTTATTCTAAGTCCATTCCCTCAGATTCTCGATTCTGCCATGAGGAGAAACATCCTCTCAGGATTTACCCTGTCAATCCCCTGAAGAAACCTCTATGTTTCAATGAGATCCCTCTTATTCTCCTAAACTCCAGTGAGCACAGTCTCATCCTGTTTAGCTTTTACTCATACGACAATCCCTCAGTGTCTCCATGCTCGTCCTAGTGAACCTTCTCTGAACTACCCCCAATGATAACCTTTCTCTTACTCTGATATCTTTCTGACCCCTGTCTACCTGTTAACTGGGGAATCATCAAATCCCTACAGTGTGGAAACAGGCCATTTGGCCCAACGAGCCCACAATGACCCTACAAAAAGTAACCCACTCACACCCATTCCCCTACACGATTACTCGACATTTACCCCTGACTAATGCACCTGACCTACACACCCCAGACACTACGGGCAATTTAGTGTGGTCAATTCACCTGACCTGCACATCTTTGGACTGTGGGAGGAAACCGGAGCACCCGGAGGAAACCCACGCAGACACGGGGAGAATGTGCAAACTCCACACAGAGAGTCAGCTGAGGCTGGAATTGAACCCGGGTCCCTGGCGCTGTGAGGCATTGTGGACCACCTGCAATGTGGTGTTGTAGTTAGCATTGGTTAAACTGTGTGCTGTTTTGGTCACCGCACTACAGGAAGGATATGGTAGCACTAGAGGGGGTACGGAGGAGTTTCTCCAGGGTGTTGCCTGAGATGGAGAAATTGAGCTCTAAGGAGAGACTAGACAGGCTTGGATTGTTTCTTTAGAGCAGAGAGGACCGAGGGGCGGGGACATGATGGAGGTGGGTAAGATGATGACTCGTATGAACAGGATGGACAGAGACCCCTTGGGTTGAGGGGTCAGTTAAGAGGGAGCATAGTTTTAGGCTAAGGGGCAGGAGATTCAGAGGGAATTTGGGGAAAAACCATCTTCACTTAGAGGGTGTTGAGAATCTGGAATGGACTGCCTGGGAAGGTCGTGGAGGCTGGGAACCATACCACCTTTAAAATAGTATTTGGATGGGCATGTGAGACATCCTAACATTCAAGGACATGGGACAAATGCAGGAAATTGGGATTAGTGCAATTAGCTTAGTTATTGCCTGTGCAGGTCCGATGGGATAAAAGGCCTTTTCTGCTCTATGTGACCGTGTGCCACGAGAACTCCAATCTGGGCATGGCATTTCCAGAGAGTCCAGGACTATGAAATGGGCACAACTCATTCAATCCCATGTTCTGACCTCTTCCTCCATGGTGATCTGATATGGGATCCTGTA
The DNA here is from genome assembly GCF_047496795.1 of Chiloscyllium punctatum. NCBI lineage: Eukaryota > Metazoa > Chordata > Chondrichthyes > Orectolobiformes > Hemiscylliidae > Chiloscyllium > Chiloscyllium punctatum. The sequence continues at coordinate 48,082,699 of NC_092780.1, read as the reverse complement.
GGCCTGCCGTACTAGGGTTCACATGGGCTGAGATAGATCACCGTGTCCATGCAGACCCTGACCTGGGGATCTCAGCTTCACCACAGCTAGTTCCTGAAAGATCATCACCTCTGCCCTGTCAAGTGGAGTATCATGGTTATATTAATGATGTTGATCCAACTCAGACACTAACAGGTAGGTAGGAGAAAGTGAGGACTGCAGGTGCTGGAGATCAGAGCTGAAAAAGCCCTCCGGAAGAAGGGCTTATGTCGGAAACGTCGATTCTCCTGCTCCTTGGATGCTGCCTGACCTGCTGCGCTTTTCCAGCAACACATTTTTCAGCTCTAATAGGTGCTCCTGGGAAGGGATGAATGGGGGAAATTATACAATTGTATTGAATGGTCTACTTATGCTCTTATGTTCTATGTCCATGTTTCCATGTGTTATAATCAATCTTCCGCACTAGAATGTCAACGAGAGAAAGACCAAGGTGCAGCAGAGTCAGAGCAAGGACACTGCGGTGAATACAGCCGAGACAACTAACACCCGGCTGGGATTGTGGGCAGAGAGTGGCAGGAGGTAGATTCCATGCAGACAGAAGTGACAGGTCAAACCATCTACATAGCAGGAGAAAGCAGCTGGGGCTGCTCCCATTGCTGCTGGTTCTGCTGGTCCTCAGCAGCTGGGGTACCTTAACTGGCCCCTTGCCTGCAGTGAAAACTGGCAACAGGGGGAAAAAATACAAGGTGAGGCAAGAACTGACCACCTGAAACAACTTACAGGAAGTTGGCAGCTGGGGAAAGCACATTCTGGGGAGTAAGCTCAGTGCATGGGCAGCCTCTTGCCTGGCCATGGGTGAGGCCATTTCTGGAGTACTCTGTACAGCTCTGATCACCCTGCTCTCAGAAAGAAACATTTACAAGGTTAGAGGCTGAGACTGGAAGGTTTGAGTTATGAGGAGAGGCTGGGTGGGCTGGGACCTTTTTTTCACTGGAGCATAGTTGGCTGTTGGTTGATCTTACAGAGGTTTATAAAATCATGAGGAGCACGGATAGAGTAAATACACAAGGTCTTTTCCCTGGGGGAGGAGAGTTCAATACCAGAAGGCATAGGTTTAAGGAGAGAGGAGAAAGATTTAAAGGGGAGCTGAGGGGAAAGTTCTTCACACAGGGGGTAGTATGTTTATAGAATGGGCTGCCAGAGCAAGAGGCAAATCCAAATACAACATTTGCAAGGCATTTGGACAGGTACGCGGATAGGAAAGGTTGACAGGGATATGGGCCGAATACAGGCAAATGGGACTAGCTCAGTTGAGAAAACAGATCAGCATGGGCGTTGGACTGAAGGGTCTGTTTCTGTACTGTGTGACTCTATGAATCCTGGATTTACAAACCCCGTGTCTGCTTTTTTAACTGGTTCAATTATTTCCCTGCTCGACCTGCTGACTTTGGAACCTGCACCAGGAGAAGCCGGAAGATGGCGGCAGACCCTGCCTCAGGAACCCGTTCAGAGGATCCGGCTTCCCAAACAGACCAACACCTGATTGTCCTCAGCTGGAAAAGTTCAGACAGGTATGTGAGCTGCATTCCTGGACGGAGCTCAGACAAATGGCCTATCATTGACTCTCCTCAGTGCTGGGGAGCCTCCTGTGAAGCACCTTCTGTGATCTTTCCTCCGGCACTACAAATGGCAGAGGAAACACCACAGAAGGTGCTTCACAGGAGGCTCCCAAGCACTGAGGATGTCACCGAGACAGGGGACCGAAACGTCTGCAACACAAATTCCCAGCTCGGCGAACAGGACCACAACAACCAGCACCCGAGCTACAAATCTCACAAACTTTGATCACCTCGCACTTCCCAGGCTGAGTCCTCATAAATCAGTGAACGACATTAACAGACATTGCAGACCATTCCCCTGACAGCAGGGATGATTAGTTCTGTGTTTTGAACTGGTGCAGAACACTGATTGATTATTTATGAAGAAATGCAATTGTAATTCCTTTCTGGGTGTTTGTAGTGCTGAAAGTTCAGCGAGGTTTAGATTTCATTCTCCACAAATTGAACTTTAGACTTGCATTAAGCTGGTTAGTTTGCTCACCTCAGACAGAGCCTAACGCCAGCAAGGCCTTGGTCAATGGGATTTCACTGCCAGTCTACGACAACAGCAACAAAACCACTGAGCAGGTCATTCAAAGCAATGACATGATCAATCCGAACAGATTGCAGCAGCTCACCCACTGCCATCTCCAAATGCCATTCAATTAATGACGGGCAATAAATACTGATCGAGCCGGTGATGTCACCATCCCATGTTAATATGAAAAAATGATTCAGTCTTTTCAATTAAAATAACAGAAATGGGAGCGGTCTCTATGAATTTGATTGATATTGCCTCCATAGCACAGGGTGGTTTGTTAAAGTCAGCTAAAGAGTCATGACTATTTGTTTTGTTGTTGTAATCCCTGATGCTGAACAGGACAATGACCCAATGTTTCCAACCGTGCACAATCTCCGTTTTATTTCCAATTGTGATTCTCACTTCCTCAAGGTTAGTGATGTTTTACCAGATCCAAAAAAAGTGGCCCAGTTACAAAGATCAACAAAGGGCTGGTGCAGGACAGGCTTTGGTTTTGATGGTTCCTCAAAATTTTAAAAGAACAAAATGTGCAATTGCTCCTAATATCCTGTTTGTTTTGTCTAGTGATCATTTACCTGTCTCATGTTACAGAAGCTTTCCTGTTGATTTACTGACTGAAATAGAATGAAAACCATGTGCAGGCATCAGGCATATTTAGAAATAGCCTTCTCACTCCCCTGCACTGAGTCAAAGGTTGTGGATTAAAGTCCCATTGCAGAGACTTGAGTCTGACATGCAGACTGACAGCACAGAGCAGGAAGAGGCGATTTTTGCACTGTTTCAGATGTGGCCGTGTTTACTCTCTCACTGCAAGCTCACTGTTGTTACCTTGAAGAAAAGCTGGGAATTTTCCCCAGTGTCCATTCCTCACCCTGTATCGTTATAATAGATTATCTGGCAATGGTTGTCGGAACTGTGCAAATTGGTTGCTTTTCTTCCTTTGTCACAGCAGTAACCCATACTTCAGAATTCCTGGCTGGAAAGCACTTTGGGAAATCCCAATATTGTGAAAAGAGCTTTATGCTGCATTTTTATTCAATCTGCCGATCAACAATAAGGCAGGATGCAGCGATGTGATGGATTAAGGGGAGAGGGTGCTGGTGTAGATTAGATTAGATTAGATTACTTACAGTGTGGAAACAGGCCCTTCGGCCCAACAAGTCCACACCGCCCCGCTGAAGCGCAACCCACCCATACCCCTACCTTTACCCCTTACCTAACACTACGGGCAATTTAGCATGGCCAATTCACCTGACCTGCACATCTTTGGACTGTGGGAGGAAACCAGAGCACTCGGAGGAAACCCACGCAGACACGGGGAGAACGTGCAAACTCCACACAGTTAGTCGCCTGAGGCGGGAATTGAACCCGGATCTCTGGCGCTGTGAGGCAGCAGTGCTAACCACTGTGCCACTGTGCCGCCCAGTGTAGTGGCAGTGTAATGGATCAATAAGCCAGATGTCCAGATGAACACTCCAGCAGCATGGAATTCAAACCCCATCACACCAGTTGGTTCGATTCAATGATTAAGTCTGGACTTGAAAGCTCGTCTCATTGTTGATGGCCGTGACGTTCTCATGTTTATTGAAATGACTCAGCTACTGTCACTTTCAGGAAGAAAATCTACTCTTCTGACCTGGTCTGGCCTATGTGTGTAAGGAAGCCAAGCAGGAGGCTGGAAGAACACAACAAGCCAGGCAGGATCAGGAGGCAGAGATCAGTGTAGAGAGAGCTTTACTCTGTATCTAATCCACCCCCCCCCCCCCCCCACCCCCCACCGTCCTAGATGCATGAAGCAAACAATTCTCAAAAGGTCCACCCAAACTGATGATCTGGAAAGGGTCAGACCTGTCAACCTGGATCTCTCGATAGGCTTTAGTAACAATGACTAATTTATTAATGTCACCTGATGGCCATCATGCAATAAGCTCGATCTTGTTTCATGTAAAAGTCTCTCCTTGTTAGGCTTCCTCACGGTTTCTCTGTGACCACTTTAGACCAAGGAAGCTCTCTGGACCCAGTCAGTAAATGAGCTTTCTGCCCAACCACATGTTGCCAATGGTTGGTACCTCACGATCCAACGACGTGCAGCAATCTAGCTGACCCCAAACTACTCTGTGACCTGGCGAAGCAAGCCAATCAGTTCAAGGGAACAAATGCTGACCTTGTACGTCACATGGAAGAATTTCAAACAATCATAGCAAGACGATATTCTCTGTTCAGCCCCTGCATCTTGCGACATTTGTTGAGATTTTGATCCAGTGGAGGTAACTCTCCAGTTCATCATGTGGCCTGTTTCCTGATGATCTGAATTCCTGAAGAAGGGCTCATGCCCGAAACGCCGATTCTCCTGCTCCTTGGATGCTGCCTGACCTGCTGCGCTTTTCCAGCAACACATTTTTCAGCTCAGAGCTGAGGAAGCTGATCTCTGAAGGTGGCCCAGCATAAAAACACCAAAGTGAGTGCTGATTTCGATAGCGGAATTGTCAACAGGTTTACCGACAGGACTTGGGGAACTGGCACTCCCCAATCTCTCCTTCATCTACCCAAGCTGTGAAAGCCAGAACCATGACTTGGTAATTACCTTCAGGCATTTGGCATTGCTCTGTTTATTATGGTCTGTGCAGAAGCTGCAGTTCAGATAGTCTCTAAATTCATAAACAGGCAACTCCAGTGATGTGTATCACATCACAGAACCTTCCACAGGGTTGCATCCTGTGGGTATCATTTCAAATTTAGTAGCAGTACTCAGAGTTAGAAGAAGGAATATAAAATATACCCCAGAACATAAATGCTAACCCCCAGCTCTTTAGTTGAATAAACGCAAAGATACCATGAGAAAAGCATTGCACATCTGCATTGATCAGGAGTAAAACCATCTTAAACATCTCAAAGAATGAATTCTTCAGACTCATTGAATTAGGGAAGGGTTGGAGGGAGGCATGCAGCAGATGCTGTTGTCCACACTGTGACATTAGAATGCTAAAGCAGCATATTAGAATGCAAAAATATTATAGTTTGGCCCATTGTCTTCATAAATGAATTGATCTCTTTTAGATTTTTTTTTAGATTACTTACAGTGTGGAAACAGGCCCTTCGGCCCAACAAGTCCACACCGCCCCGCCGAAACGCAACCCACTCATACCCCTACATCTACCCCTTACCTAACACTACGGGCAATTTAGCATGGCCAATTCACCTGACCTGCACATCTTTGGACTGTGGGAGGAAACCGGAGCACCCGGAGGAAACCCACGCAGACAACTAATGGCCTTTTCAGAAACAAATCTACTTGGTCTCATTCATATGTGACTCCTGACCCACAGCAATGGGGTTGACTCATAACAGCCCTCTGGGCAACTGGGCATGGGCAATAAATGCTGCCCTAGCCAACGACACCCATCTCTGATAAACAAATAGATTTAAATGAATCAGTTACAATCTCCTGCTCTTTCCATGTAGTGCTGCAATTATTTTCTCTTTTAAGACAAACCTTAGCTTTGAGATTCCCTCATGAATCTGCCTACGGGAAGTGTACTCCATACCATAACAACTCAAAGAATTAGACAATAGCCAGAACAGAAAAGGTCATGTGGTCCAAACCGTTTAACTGTACTCAAGCTGGCATTAAAAATACATCAGACTTCCTCATTCCTGGCACTCTGCCAGTGCTCTTTAATGTGCATGTTCTGGTTAACCATAGTCTTGCCAGAGGAAACAGGTTCAAGTCTAGAACATAGAACGTTACAGCACAGTACAGGTCCTTTAGTTCTCGATGTTGCAGTGACCTGTGGAACCAATCTGAAGCCTATCTATCCTACACTATTCCATTTTCATCCATATGTCTATACAATGAGCATCTAAGTGCCATTAAAGTTGGCAAGTCGACTACTGTTGCTGGCTGTGCGTTCCACATCCCGACTATTCTGAGTAAAGAACCTACCTCTGATATCTGTCCTGTATCTATCACCCCTCAATTTAAAGCTTTGTCTCCTAGTGCTAGCCACTGCCTTACTGAAATCCAAATACACCACATCAAATACTTTACCCTCATCTACCTGTTTGGTCACCTTCTCAAAGAACTCAATAAGGTTTGTGAGGCACGACCTACCCTTCACAAAAACGTGTTGACTATCCCTAATCAACTTATTCCTATTGAGATGATTATAACATTTTCCAATATTTTACTCATAACTGAAGTCAGGCTCACTGGTCTATAATTACCAGGGTTGTCTCTACTCCCCTTCCTGAACAAGAGAACCACATTTGCTATCCTCCAGTCTTCTGGCACTATTCCTGTAGACAATGACGACATGAAGATCAAAGCCAAAGGCTCTGCAATCTCCTCCCTGGCTTCCCAGAGAATCCTAGGATAAATCCCATCCGGCCCAGGGGACTTAACTATTTTCACACTTTCCAGAATTGCTAACACCTCTTCCTTGTGAACCTCAATCCCGTCTAGTCTAGTAGCCTGTATCTCAGTATTCTCCTCAACAATATTGTCTTTTTCCAGTGTGAATACTGATGAAAAATATTCATTTAGTGCTTTCCCGATCTCCTCTGACTCCACACACAACTTCCCACTACTGTCCTTGATTGGCCCTAATCTTTCTCTTGTCATTCTTTTATTCCTGATTAATCTTTTGAAAGTTTTAGGGTTTTCCTTGATCCTACCTGGCAAAGACTTCTCATGTCCCCTCCTAGTCAGAGCCTCTCATTATTGTGAACTTACCTATTCATCTCTTCACCTTTTCTGCTTAAAACATCTATTCCCAGCTTTCCCAGTCTCTCCAGGTAAGTGAAATCACAGTAACATTTATCTGTAACTAGCCCTGGATTGTCAGGGATTATAAGCATCTCGCCCTGTTTCAGAAACAGCCATGCGACTATAGAGTGAGGGACACCAGGTCACATCCCGGAGGCTGCCCAGGAATCTCCCTCAATCTCACCCCTCATGTGTTGGCAGGATGGATGATCAGCCTGCGTTGGTCACATTGTGAATTTTCTTAGGCCAACACTCCGAGGTTGGAAAGCTTCAGGCCCCCCACTACTTTCCCAAGTAGTGCGTTCCAGGTTCCCACCAACTGCTGAGAGATAATGTCTTTTGTCCAAATCCTCTGAATCTCCTGCCTCTTATCCTAAAAATATACCCCCTCTTGACTGACCCCTCAACCAAGGGGAACAGCTGCTCACTATTCACCCTGTCCGTGCCCCTCATAATCTTAACATGGATATAGCATTTGTTGACTCACAGGAAGCAAAGGATGGGGATAAATGAGTGCTATTCCAGTTGGCAGTGGCCAGTGTTGTGCCTCGGGGATCAGTGTTGGCACCGCAATGATTCACAATTTATTTCGATGATTTGGAGTTGGGGTCTACGTGTAGTATGTCAAGGTTTGCAGATGACTCTAAGACGAGTGGCAGAGCGAAGTGTGTAGAGGACTGTCAAACTTTGCAGAGGAACACAGATACTTTGAGTGAGTGGGCGAAGGTCTGGCAGATGGATTACAATATTAATAAATGTGAAGTCACCCAGTTCAGTCGGAGTAACGTAAAAAGGATGATTACTTGAATGGTAAAAGTTTGTAGCATGTTGTTGTGCAGAAGGACCTGGGTGTCCTTGTGCATGAAGCACAGAAGGTTGGTCTGCAGGTACAACAAGTAATTAGGAAGGCAAATAGAATATTGTCCTTCATTGCTAAAGCAACTGAGTTTTAAAGCAGGGAGGTTATGTTGCGGCTGTACAAGGTGCTGGTGAGGCCAACCCTGGAGTACTGTGTGCTGTTTTGGTCTCCTTACTTGAGAAAGGATGTACTGGCACTGGAGGGGGTGCAGAGAGGGGGGTCACTGGGTTGATTCCAGAGTTGAAGGGGTTGGGCTGAGGAGACTGAGATTATATTCATTGGAATTCAGAAGAATGGGGGGGGTGGGGGGGGGGGCATCTTATAGAAACATATAAAATTATGAAGGGACTAGATAAGATAGAAGTAGAGAGGATGTTTCCACTGGTAGGTGAAACTAGGACAAGAGGGTATGGCCTCAGAATTAGGGGGAGCAGATTTCAGACTGAATTGAGAAGGAACTTCTTCACCCAGAGGGTTGTGAATCTGTGGAATTCTCTGCCCAGTGAGGAGTTGAGGCTTCCACAGTAGATGTTTTTGAAGCTACGATAGATTTGTTTTGAACAACGAAGGAATTAAGGGATAGGGTGGGAGGGTGGGTAAGAGGAGCTGAGGCCAGGAACAGATCAGCCATGATCCAGTGGAATGGGAGAGTAGGCTGGAGGGGCCAGACGGCCTACTCCTGGTCTGGGCTCTTACATTCTAATCCACCTCGATCCTGTCCCCAATCAGTCCTCTCTGCTCGAAAGAAACCAATCCAAGCTTATCTAATCTCTCTTTACAGCTCAATGTCTCCACCCCAGCCAACATCCTGGTGAACCCTCCTCTGGACCCCTCCAGTGCTTTCACATCCTCCCTGTATTCAGGTGACCTGGTCTGCACACAGTACTCCAGCTGGGGCCTGGGCAATACTCTGTATAATTCCAACATTACCTCCTTGTTCTTATATCCTCTGCCATGATTGATGATAACAAGTGTCCTATATACCTCTTTAACTATCCTGTTCACATGCTCTGCTGACTTCAGGAATCTGTGAACAATGACCCTCTGTTCCTCTGAACTACCCAGTGTCCCGCTGTTCATTAAATACTCCCCTCACCTTGTTTCTCCTTCCAAAGTGCATCACCTCGCACTGAGCAGGGTTAAATACCATCTCCCACCGCGCTCCCCCTCTCACCAACCCATCTACATCTTCCTATAACCTACAACCATCTTCTTCACTATTAACCACTAATAATCTTGGTGCTGTCTGCAAATACGCTGAACACTCTCCCCACATTTTCATTCATATCATTGATATATACAACAAATCAGAAGGGTCCCAGTGCTGATCCTGGTGTTCCACCCCTGAACAGCAGTCTCCAGTCACTCAAACTTGTCTCCAGTTACTAAGTCAAGTTTCTGATCCATCTCGCCAGGCTTCCCTGAGTTACATGTGCTTCAACTTTCCCAGACTCCCATGTGGGACCTTGTTAAAAGCTTTGCTGAAATCCACACAAACTGCATCGACTGAACTTCCCTCATCCTGGAATGGGACTTGAACTCAAAGTTTCTGGTTTGGAGCCTGGGAGGTACCACCCACTGGCAGTACCACCCCACCTCCTGTATATCTCCACTGTACTCTAACTAGCCCAGCTGAGCTCATCCCTGTGCCAGCTGCTTAAAACAAAAGAGCTACACAAAAACGTGGAGTCTACAGTCACAGCAGGAACCTGAATTTTCGGATGAAATAGTTGCAGAGAGTACTCCATCTCCCTCTGGGCCCTGGCAGGTGATGGGAAAATGTTGGTGGTGATGGCAATCTCAGAACGAGGAAGGCAGGGAGTACAATTAACATTATGTAATGTGGCCAAGTCATTCGAAGCACTGAGACTAACACATATAGTGGCAATCTAAACAACATAGTCTCTGCAATGGCCTTGTTCCCACTACCACAGGATTCAGTGTGCACTGGGAGCTGTGTGTTTGAACAGGATTCACTGTGCACTGGGAGCTGTGTGTTTGAACAGGATTCACTGTGCACTGGGAGCTTGTCTGGGAATGAGAAGATGTGTCATATTTATGACTATAAGGAGCTGGAACACAGTGTCTATGACCATGGTTGAAACAGAGAATATTAATGACTTCCAAAGGAAATTAGATTGAGACTGGGCTAAGGGAATAGGACAGGTTGGAGTGTTCAGGAGAGAATTGGCACGGACACGAGGGTCTGCATCTTCTACCAAGGGCGCTTTTTTTTAACATAATAGATTAGATTAGATTAGATTACTTACAGTGTGGAAACAGGCCCTTCGGCCCAACAAGTCCACACCGCCCCGCCGAAGCGCAACCCACCCATACCCCTACATTTACCCCTTACCTAACACTACGGACAATTTAGCATGGCCAATTCACCTGACCTGCACATCTTTGGACTTTGTATAATGGTGACTGCAACAAAGTTTGGCTTTTAATAGAAACCCTTCCTGTTCCCTACATCTGCCTGGGTCAGCCGTCGAGCTTTCTCCCAACACCAGGCCTCAGGACATATCCCCCTTGTGGGTGCTCTCAGTCTTCTCCCTGTATCAGGGACAGAGTGAAATGAAACGACCCTTCAGTGACCATGTGATTGACTTAATTAGTGCCAGGGTGGGCATGTGGACTTTGGCTCTTTCTTCCTTGTTCCTACAATGATGAGAAGTTGGTGGGCATCTCCCTGATGCCAATCCACCCAATCAATCTTCCCCTCTTGCCGCCTTCCCCACTGATTATCAGGTGGGAAGATTCTATCCTGTGACTGCTGGTACAGACATGATGGGTCAAATGGCCTTCTGTACGATTAAATTCTGATTCTACAACATGGGTATGTTTAGAAAATATTATTAAGTGCAATTCTCCCCAGAGCCTCTTGTGACGAACACACTAAATAACAGCCAGCTTTCATGTCAACATGAAATATCAAACATTAAAGCACTAATGTTGATAACAAAGGGTTCATTTTTAACTGCCCTTTGTCCCTCCCGGAACCATAGGAAGGGCACTGCTGGAAATATGCCTGTCAATGTACAATACTGTGACACAGTAGCAATAAGTGTAGTACTGGGGTACAGTATTATTGGTACAGACCAGTCACTGTATAATCCTGCGCCCTATCACTGGTGGATACAGGTTCATCATCTTCTGGTATTGGGGCACGGCACTGGGGGACAGATCTAACAACGGTGTATAGTACAGGTGAAAATAGCTCTGTCACTGTTTATACTAGGTACAGCACTGGTAGGTACAAAGCTTACAGGACTGCTCGGTACATCTCTGGTGGTGCATGCAATTTGAGTTGATGAATTGTTTGTTTTAGAAAATATTATTAAGTGCAATTCTCCCCAGAGCCTCTTGTGACGAACACACTAAATAACAGCCAGCTTTCATGTCAACATGAAATATCAAACATTAAAGCACTAATGTTGAAAACAAAGGGTTCATTTTTAAACTGCCCTTTGTCCCTCCTGGAAGTCTCTAGAATGACCCAAACCTGGAAGGACTAACTCTCCACCATCATCATCAGTACGGTGTAATACAGAATATTAAAATGAACCGCAGTCCCTCTGTGCATGGGAGGTAGTCAAATCGAGGGGTGAGGAGGTCAGAGGCAAAATGCCAGCTCCAGTTCCAAGTCCTCCACCTTTTTGACTCAGCTTCCTTATGTGAGCAATAACAGTGTGATCAGGGTGGGATGTCTTAAACATCAGTTAAATTGCAGCTAACAAACCATCTAGTTTGAGGTGTCTCAGTGGTTAGCACTGCTGCCTCCCAGCGCCAGGGACCCGGGTTCGATCCCAGCCTCGGGCGACTGACTGTGTCGAGTTTGCACATTCCCCCCGTGTCTGCGTGGGTTTCCTCCCACAAGTTCAAAGATGTGCAGGTTAGATGGATTGGCCGTGCTAAATTGCCCGTAGTGTTCAGGGATGTGTAGGTTAGGCGTACTAGTCAGGGGTAAGTGGGGGAGGGGGAATGAGTCACTCTTAGGAGGATTGGCATGGACTAGTTGGGCCAAATGGCCTGTGTCGACACTACAGGGATTCCATGATCTAGTCTTGCAACTGTCGATTGGCTCTTTCAGGATGTTCTAAAGAGAATTCATAGAACCATCTCTCAGAATGGACTAGTCCTTTTAGTTCAAACTGGGAGAGGTTTGGCCAGAATCCACCAGCCACACACACTGTCAGAAATGGAGGTATCAGACTACCGTGCAGGTTCTGCCCCCTGCAGGAGGAGAGGGGAACTGCAGAGTGCCCTGACTTGGCTCAAAAGATGATATTGTGTCAGAAAGAGATAGTGGGGACTTTATGAAATGTTGCTCTTGCCTCCAAACATTGACACAAGCAACAATACACTTTCAGAACCTCACTGCAGAAGGCTCAAGATATCTCCTCAACCTCAACACTTTTACAGGCCGCCTTGTTAAGGTCCTGCACTGGACTTCACCTGCAGTCACTCATACCAGAGGTAACTGCAGGCCTGGAACATAGACTAGGAACATTTATAGAGTCATAATGATCTACAGTACAGAACAGGACCCTCCAGCCCATCTTGTACACATCAGTCAAAAACAATCCATTAAAGATTCTAATCCCATTTCCAGCACTTGGCCCATGGCCCAGCACACCTAAGTGCACATCTAAATATTTCTTCAACATAATGAGGGTTTCTGCCTCTCACACCCAGCCACACAGCGAGTTCCAGATTCCCGCCACCACCCTCAGGGTGAAAACACTGGTTGTGATTTACTGGTGACAATGTTCAATGAATCTGGGCCCAACTGCACCGGCTGGACACAGGAAACACTTCCCAAGACCATCCAGTGGGAGAGGAGCATCCAGGAAGGTGTCGGGCACCTCGAGACCTGCCTGGGGGGTGGGGTGGGGGGGGGGGGGGAGAACAGTGTAAGGAACGCTCTGGCACACCAACACCCAAGTGTAACAGAGACTGCAGTAGCTGTAAAGCCTCCCATGGACACTGGGAGAGAGTCATCCTCATCTGCGAGGGTCACTGATGACTGAACGTCACATCAAGGGGCAGAGATACACGATACTGGTTTAAACACAGTGTAGATCAGAGACAGAGCGAGAGCAAGAGTGTCTGTATACACAAAATATACATGCTGCTGACTATATCGTGTATCTATACCCCATACACAATAGGTATCAACACTGATATTAATATACAAGTATTCAGGTGACCACCCCTGCACCAACACGCTCACACACACACACACGCACATATACACTCCTACACAGACATGCAGATACTCATATATACATATACAGACAAAAACACAGACATACACACACACTCGCACCTTTACACAGAAAGGCACACACAGGCAGGCACATGCGTACACACACACAATGACGGGCACATACACACAGTGACAGTCACACATACGCACACACAGGCAGGCACATGCGTACACACAAACAATGACGGGCACATACACACAGTGACAGTCACACATACACACACTCAGAGTCAGGCGTGCGTGTGCACACACAGACACACAGAAAGTTAGGCACGCGCCTGCACACACGCACAAAGACAGGCAGGCGCGCACACCTGCACACACACACACACACACACACACACACACACAAAGACAGGCAGGCGCGCACCCACACACACACACACAAAGACAGGCAGGCGCGCGCACACACACACACACACGCACACACACAAAGACAGGCAGGCGCGCACCCACACACCCACACACACAAACATAGGCAGGCGCGCACCCACACACACACACACAAAGACAGGCAGGCGCGCACACACACACACACACACACACACACACACAAAGACAGGCAGGCGCGCACACACACACAAAGAAAGGCAGGCGCGCGCACACACACACACACACACAAAGACAGGCAGGCGCGCACACACACACACACACAAAGACAGGCAGGCGCGCACCCACACACACACACACAAAGACAGGCAGGTGCGCGCCCACACACTCACACAAAGACAGGCAGGTGCGCACCCACACACACACACCCACACACACACAGGCAGGCACGCGCACACACCCCCCCCCCCCCCCCACACACACACACACACACACACACACAGACAGGCAGGCGCGCACCCACACACACACAGACAGGCAGGCGCGCACCCACACACACACACACAAAGACAGGCACACGTGCACCTGCACGCACACACACACAAAGACAGGCCCACACACACACACACACACAAAGACAGGCACACGTGCACCTGCACGCACACACACACAAAGACAGGCAGGTGCACACACACACACACACACACACACAAAGACAGGCAGGTGCACACACACACACAAAGACAGGCAGGCGCACACCCACACACACACAAAGACAGGCAGGCGCGCGCGCACACACACACACACACACACACACACACAAAGACAGGCAGGCACACACCCACACACACACACAAAGACAGGCAGACGTGCACCTGCACACACACTCACACAAAGACAGGCAGATGCGCACCCGCACACACACACACACACACACACACACACACACACACACACACACACACACAGGCAGGCGTGCACACACACACACACACACAAAGACAGGCAGGCGCGCACCCACACACACACACACACACACACACAAAGACAGGCAGGCGCGCACACACACACACACACGCACACACACACAAAGACAGGCAGGCGCGCACCCACACACACACACACACACACACACAAAGACAGGCAGGCGCGCACACACACACAAAGACAGGCAGACGCGCACGTGCGCACACACACACACACACAAAAAGACAGGCACACGCGCAGACACACACAGGTGCATGCACACACATAGATTGGCACGCACGCAATCACACACACAGGCACACGCACACACACAGACAGATGTGCGTGCGCACACATTGACATACCCAGATAGATGTGCACACGCACACATACACAGATGCAGACAGATGTGCATGCGCACACACAGACAGATGCGCGCGAGCACACGCACACACAGACACACACACAGGCGCATGCACACACATACAGACAGACACACTCTCAGACAGGTGTGCGCATGCACACACAGAAACACAAACACACACACACACAAAGACAGGCAGGCGCGCACCCACACACAGACACCCACACACACACAGGCAGGCGCGCACACACCCACACACACACACAAAGACAGGCAGGTGCACACCCACACACACACACACACACAAAGACAGGCAGGCGCGCACCTGCAGACACACACAAAGGTAGGCAGGCACACACCCACACACACACACACACAGGCAGACGCGCACCCGCACACACACACACAAAGACAGGCAGGTGCACACCCACACACACACACACACACACACACAAAGACAGGCAGGCGCGCACCTGCAGACACACACAAAGGTAGGCAGGCGCGCACCCACACACACACACACATACAAAGACAGGCAAGCACACACACACACACACAAAGGTAGGCAGGCACACACCCACACACCCACACACACACACACAGGCAGACGCGCACCCGCACACACACGTACACACAAAGACAGGCAGGCGCGCACCCACACACACACACACATACAAAGACAGGCAGGCACACACACGCATACAAAGACAGGCAGACGCGCACCCGCACACACACACACACACAAAGACAGGCAGACGTGCGCACACGCACACATAAAGAAAGGCAGACGCACACACACACACACAAACACACACAAAGACAGGCACACGCACACACACACAGACAGATGTGCGCGCGCACACATAGACATACCCAGATAGATGTGCACACGCACACATACACAGATGCAGACAGATGTGCATGTGCATGCGCACACACAGAGAGATGCGCGCGTGCACACACAGACACATACACAAACACAGGCGCTTGCACACACATACAGACAGACACACTCTCAGACAGGTGTGCGCATGCACACACAGACACACACACACACAGACAGGCATGCGTGCGTGCACACACACACTGACATATTGTGCTGAAGGACCATCTTGCGGAATGTGACCTTGTCAGTGGTGCTGTCTTTTGGATGAGGCACTAAATCTGGGTTGGAGATGCATGTGAAAGATCCCAGAGCAGTATTCCCTGAAAAGGAGAGCTCTCCCTGCTGTGCACGAATATATTTATCCCATCAATAAACTAATTATCTGTCATAACCACATTGCTTTTAGTAGGAACTCAAATTGGCTCTCACATTTCCTACGTTACCAACAGTGACTTGAAAACTACTACATTGGCTGCAAAGTGCTTTGTGATATCCTCAAGTCACAAATGTGTTATTTAAATGGAAAGATTTCTTTGATAATCTGAACAGATTTGTGTCAAGCATCGTTGACAATGCAAACCCGCCTGCAACTTAGCTGACAAATACAGAGGAGTACTTCACACTGAGAGCTGTATAAAACCACCAGGCGGTCAGAGCAGACCACTCAGCCCACCAAGTCCTCACTAACCCAGTGAAGAGCATTCCACCCAGGCCCACCACCCTGCCCTATCCCTGTAACCATGCATTTCCGATGGCTAATCCATCTACACACTCCTGGATACTCTGGGGCAATTGAGCCTGACCAAGCCACTGGACCTGCACATCTTTGTTGTGTGGGAGGAAACCAGAGCACCCAGACACAGGGATACAGTCACCCAAGGTTGGGGTTGAACCCCTAGGTCCCTGGCGTGGTGAGGCAGCAGCACAAACCGCTGAGCGACTGTGCTGTCATACACTGGATGATCCTAATAATTCCATGGAATGTGAATTCTCCAAGTTTGATGGTGGGGGGGGGGGGGGAGGTTGGGTCTCTTTGTTTGCCAGCCCCTGCAGCCTATTCACTGCATTGCTGCTGTCACTGGGTCAGCAGGGACTATATGTAACTCCCCACCATAACTCAGCCATTTCCACAAGAGTCAGCTAATAGAGAACAGTCGCGATGTGAGTGTGTGAGCATGTGGCTGATGTGTACATATGTGTTTCTGCGTCTGAGTGAGTATAAGAAAATGTCCACATAAAAGGTAAAGTCATTGTTGTGCTACTCATCAAAGAGAGACAACTACTGATGGTTAAACTGAGGGTCACCATGCCTCAGACAAGGACACAGCCTTCCTGGTAACCTCAACTCATATTGGAACTGAACCCTTGCTGTTAGTATCACTGTATACTGCAAACCAACTGTACAGCCAATTGAGCTAACTTGTATATAAGGGAATCATTTACCTACAAGTGTGTGTGTGTGTACATACATGTGTTTGTACATGCAAAAGTCATGTCTAAATATAAATGCCTTTTATTCCTTTATGGGATGGGGGAGTCAGTGAAAAGTTTGTTGACCATCTCTATTTTTTTCTTTGAACTGATTGGCTGTTAAGTTAGGAGTCAGTCAGAAGTCACATGGTAGCAGATTACAGTCCAACAAGTTTATTTGAAATTACAAGCTTCCAGAACAACACCCCTTCGTCAGTTGGTATCTCCACATCACAGTTCATAGTCAGTCACATTGCTGTGAGTCAAGGGTCATGTGTAGGCCAGACCAGCTAAGATTGGCAGATTTCCCCCCTCACCCCCCGAAAGGACACTACAAAACCAGCTAGGTCTCTGTGAGAGTCAAATGTAGTCTCATGGTCACATGACTGAAGCTAGTTCTTATTTCCAGATTTATTAATTGAATTTAAATTCCTCCAGCTTTTGTGGTGGGATCTCTGCATGTCCACACAGCATCATTAGTCTGTGTCTCTGGGTTGCTCGTTCAGTAAGGTCAGACTACAACCTCCCCTTTATATTCATCTACAAATGTCTCTCTTTATATAAATTTAGGTTATACAGTGTTTGTGCAAAACTCATAAACAATTGAGTGTACTTGTACATATATATGGCTGTATGTGTATGCACAAATGCATATATGAGCTTTTATATATGTACCTATAGTGGAGAATGTGTGTATGTATATACACGGGTATCTGTGCATGAGAGTTTGTGCATATCTGTGTTTCTAATTGTGCTCTGCATGTGTGTAGCTTGTGCACGTGCATGCAACTTTAGTGTGTACGCATATCTTCAAGTGTGGTATATGTAAGCGTAGAGTGTGCATATGTTGTGAGTACATGAATGAGTATAGTGTACATATGTGTTCTGTATGAGAATGTGAGTGTATGTGTGTGTGGTGTGTGTACATGTGGGGTGCGGGTGTGTGTGCAATGTACGTGGCGTGTGCTGGGGGTTTTGGTTTAGCTCAGTTGGCTGGACGGTTGGTTTGTGAAGCAGTGTGTGACGCCAACAGGGTTGGTTCATTTACAAAGAACTCTCTTTGTCAACCTCATCCCTCTGCAGAGATATGGTCACCCTGGGGTTAAACCACCAGCAGCCTGCTCTCTCTCTCTCTAATGAGGCAGCATGGTCTCTTAACACCACTGTGTGGGGGTGTGTCTGTGTGTGTGTGTGGTGGGGAGTGCCTCTGTGTGTGTGTCTGTGTGGGTGCGTGGACGCCTCTGCGTGTGTGTCTGTGTGGGTGCGTGGGTGTCTGTGTGTCTGTGTGTGTGTGGGGGTGGGGGTGGGGGTGGGGGTGGGGGTGGGGAGTGCCTGTGTGCGTGTGGGGGGTTGTGGATGGGTGTCTGTGTGGGTGTGTGTGTGTGTGTGTGTGGGGGGGGAGTGCCTCTGTGTGTGTGTCTGTGTGGGGGGGGAGTGCCTCTGTGTGTGTGTGTGTGTGTCTGTGTGGGTGGGGAGTGCCTCTGTGTGTGTGTGTGTGTGTCTGTGTGGGTGGGGAGTGCCTCTGTCCGGCCTCACAGCCAGAAGCCCTGCACTGGCGTCAGTCTCACGGTGATTAACCAGGAGCCGGCTCTCTCTCTCCCCCCACCCTCCCACAGAACTGTCGGCACCAGCCAAGGAGCTGGATCCCTGCTCCCCGCAGCCGCCCTCCCAGTTCACCTGAGTGTCCCTCCATTCCCCGAGAGAGGGACAGATACTCACTCTGCAGCTCGAACCTGCGGATGATGGTGTCCAGGTAAGTGTTCTGAGGCGCGACATGGCCCCTGCGAACGGGCATCTTGTCGGTAAAACTCAGAGATGAGCCGCGAGTGTGCCCACTGTTTGCTGCTCCATCTCTCTGTGTCTCTCTCTGTGTCTCTGTCTGTGTCTCTGTGTGTGTGAGTGTGTGGGAAACCAGCACCGCCCTCCTCCTCCTCCAACAGCAGCAGCAGCAGCTCCTCTCTGTTACTAAGACAGCGCACTCAAGGGAAATACATGCTCTGTCAGCCCCACCATATCACAAATGCTGAAACCCCCCCCCAATCCAGAGACTGAGAGACTGAGAGGGGGGTGGGGACCAGCCAGAAACTACAGAAGGAATCTCTCTGCTTATTAAAGAAACACAGCCACTTCTCCAGACAAAGGAGGGGTTGGAATAGACAACACACAACTGTTTCCCCAGTAAACTGCCAGCAAAGAAACAGTGATCCTGATGCCAGGTGCTGTAACCCAGCCTGCAGTTAGTACTGAACACCCATAAATCACCAACACTGCCGTGACCCTGCCCCCCCCCCCTTCTCAAGGCTGCAATTCATCAGCTCGACTCAGACCGAGGGAGCTGCAGGCACATTCCCAAACAACCCATTCTCAATTCAGAGCAAATGCTCTTCTCCATCATACACTGGGGTGGGTTCAAACCAAGGTCACGCCATCAGTCTAAAAGGGGACTGTACCCTGTAGACACAGAAGTCCTGGTCCCTGTGTGTTTGTAAGGGTTTAGATGGATAATGCATTACTCAGGTTCGAGCCATAGAGCACAGAGACAGACCCTTTTGTCCATATAGTCCATGACACCAGCTCAGATGAAGAGAGATCTAAACTCAAACTGTTCGCTTGCTCTCTTGTCCATGGCTGCGGCCTGGCCCGCTGTGGTCTCCAGTATTTGTTGTTTTTTTTGTCCAGATGACCATATTCCCCCAAATCTAAATGCCTGCCCCTGGCCCATATCCTTCTAAACCTTTCCAATCCACGTACCTGTCCAAATGTCTTTTAAATGCTGTAACTGGACCTGCATCCACCACTTCCTGGTCCACACACGAACCACTCTGAGCAAAAACATTGTCCCTCATGTCCTTTTTGAAACTTTCTCCACTCAATTTAAAAATATCTCCCCTAGTTTTGAACTCCCACACCTCAGGAAATGATATTTGTTATTCACCTAATCTATGCCCCTCATATTTTGTAAACCTTTATTAGGTCACCCCTCAACCACTTATGCTCCAGTGAAAAAAGTCCCAGTCTAGGCATCCTCCCCTTCTAACTCAAAACCTCCATTCCCAGCAATATCCTGGGAAATCTTTTATGAATCTTCTCCAATTTAATAATATCCTTCCCATAATCAGGGCACACAGTCCTCCAGAAGAGGTCTCACCAACATCCTGTACAACCTCAATGTGACGTCCCAACTCCCTGTACTCAAAGATCTGAGTGATGAAGGCAAATGTGCTACCAGCTGCCGTCAGTATTCACCATGGGGAAGATTCCCCTTTTATTCCGAAAAGCAATTTTTCCAGCAATTTCTATTTTTGTTTCCTTTTGGCTCCATTCAAAATATGTTCCATAGCTTTAAGGGACAAGTCTAAACTAACATGTGTTTAAAAATAACCCATTTTTGAGCCAGGTGTGAGCTATTTAGAGTCAATCCCCACATTCCTGATGAAGAGCTAATGCCCAAATATCGATTCTCCTGTTCCTTAGATGCTGCCTGAACTGCTGAGCTTTTCCAGCACCACACTTTTTGACATCAATCACTTCCAGGACAGGTACAGCACAGGGACAGATGCAGAATAATATTCACTCTACTCTTAAACTGAATGTAAATCACTGTCCCCATTAAACACTCCCGGGACAGGTAGGACACAGGGTTAGATACATTATGTAAAGCTTCCTCTACACTGTCCCGATCAAACATTCTCAGGAGAAATACAGCACAGGGTTAGATACAGAGTAAATCTCCCTCTACACTGTCCCCATCAAACACTCCCAGGACAGATACCGCATAAGGTTAGACACACAGTGTAAAGCTCTCTCTACACTGTCCCCATCAAACATTCCCAGGACAGATACCGCATAAGGTTAGACACACAGTGTAAAGCTCTCTCTACACTGTCCCCATCAAACATTCCCAGGAAAGGACCAGTACATATTATCCATGATTCTTGCATTCCTCTCTATCAACTTCATTTCCACCAATCTGATTACCAACTGTTGTTAGTCTCCAAGTTGACATTGTAAAAGGTTCCTTCTTTGGATACTATTGTCCACCACTTCAACAGTTCCTTCTCCACAATCTCACCCTTGAGCACTCCGTCCATGTGAATCCCTTACCCCTCTTTAACCTCCTTTTCCTATCCAAAGTCCTTGAATGTGTTGTCACAGCTGACATCTGTGTCCACCTTCCTCCAACTCAGTGTTTGAACTTCACTGAATGACGTTTCTGCCCCTGACTCAGAACTCATTGAAGTCTCTGGAATGCTGTCAGCATTGGGTGTCAGTTGTGACTCAGCCAGCAGCATCTTCCTCTGTTTGTTTGTGAGTCGTGTGTAAAAGCTCTTCCACCAATGCAGTACTGAGGGAGTGCTGCATTGTTGTAGGTGCTGCCCTTTCAATCTCATGTAAAACAGAGGCCAAGTTCACCCTCTCACATGGATGTAAAACATCCCCGAGCACAACATGACAACGCGCGGGAGAATTCTCCCCGGCACTGGGCAGAGCTTATTTCTCAGGATCACAGTGCTGTTATGACAGCTTGCTGAGCACAGATTATCTGTTGCAGTTCCCACGAACACTACACTACCAATGTACATATTTGGTCACACATTGCCTTGTCGTTTCCCAGGGATGTAAAACGTGTTTGGTAAATGTAAGTTTTTCTTTCTTTTATGTGATTGTGACTTGTTGGTGAACTATCCCATCTCAGCCTGATTACAGAGTGCAGTGTTTTCAGTGTCCATCCACCAGCTCCATCTCACCTCGATTGCTGAGCTTAGTCAGCCTGCCTCAGCTACAATCCACTCTGAGCTGTGGCCAGAAAACTCTCTGACAGTGCCTTCTGTTGCTGCTCCAGTATGACACACCCTAGAATCCTCCAAGAGTCTGCCCTGTCCTTATCTATAGGTTGAGAGTGCTAGGCCTTTTCTCATTGGAATGGCGAAGGGGTGACTTAGAGGTTTATAAGCTGATCAGGGGAATAGATAGAGTAGACAGTCAGAGACTTTTTCCCTGGGTACAACAGAGTGTTACAAGGGGACATAAATTTAAGGTGAAGGGTGGAAGGTATAGGGGAGATGTCAGGGGTAGGCTCTTTACCCAGAGAGTGGTGGGGGCATGGAATGCGCTGCCTGTGGGAGTGGCAGAGTCAGAATCATTGGTGACCTTTAAGCAGCAATTGGATAGGTACATGGATAGGTGCTTAAGCTAGGACAAATGTTCGGCACAACATGGTGGGCCGAAGGGCCTGTTCTGTGCTGTATTGTTCTATGTTCTATGTTCCAACATTATCCACCCAAAGACACTGAGTCACCTTCAAAATGGGCAACATGTGGTTGTTCAGCTGCACCATCTCTTTCCCAGTGCTGCCTGTTTATTCCTTTTATTTGTCACCCAGGCTTGGATGAGCTGTAACATTGTGTTCAGTTTTTTAGATTCCCTACAGTGTGGAAACAAGCTCTTTGGCCCAACCAGTCCACACCGACCCTCCGAAGAGTAACCCACCCAGACCCATTTCCCTCTGACTAATGCACCTAGCACTTTGGGGCAATTTAGCATGACCAATTCACCCTGGCCTGCACATCTTTGGACTGTGGGAGAAAACTGGAGCACCCAGAGGAAACCCACACAGACACGGGGAGAATGTGCAAACACCACACAGTCAGTCACCCGAGGTTGGAATCGAGCCTGGGACCCTGGGGCTGTGAGGCACTGCTCTAACCACTGAGCCACTGTACCTCCCTCACCTTGCTATAGGAAGAATGTTATTAAACTGGAAAGAGTGCAGAAGCAATTTACAAGGGTGTTGCCAGGCTGCCAGAGGATGTGGTGGAGGCTGGTACAATTGCAACATTTAAGAGGCATTTGGATGGGTATATGAATAGGAAGGGTTTGGAGGGATATGGGCCGGGTGCTGGCAGCTGGGACTAGATTGGGTTGGGATATCTGGTCGGCATGGACGGGTTGGACCGAAGGGTCTGTTTCCATGCTGTTGCCACCCAGGTAAATAGTGCAGTGAAGAAGGCATATAGCGTACTGGCTTTTATTGGTAGAGGAATTGAGTTCCGGAGTCCTGAGGTCATGCTGCAGTTGTATAAGACTCTGGTGCGGCTGCATCTGGAGTATTGTGTGCAGTTTTGGTCGCCATACTATAGGAAGGATGTGGAGGCACTGGAACGGGTGCAGAGGAGGTTTACCAGGATGTTGCCTGGTATGGTAGGAAGATCCTATGAGGAAAGGCTGAGGCACTTGGGGCTGTTTTCATTGGAGAAAAGAAGGATTAGGGGAGATTTGATAGAGGTGTACAAGATGATTAGGGGTTTAGATAGGGTTGACCATGGGAACCTTTATCCACGTATGGAGTCAGCTATTACGAGGGGGCATAGCTTTAAATTAAGGGGTAGTAGGTATAGGACAGATGTTAGGGGTAGATTCTTTACTCAGTGAGTCGTGAGTTCATGGAATGCCCTGCCAGTAGCAGTGGTGGACTCTCCCTCTTTATGGGCATTTAAACGGGCATTGGATAGGCATATGGAGGATAGTGGGTTAGTGTAGATTAGGTGGGCTTTGATCGGCGCAACATCGTGGGCCGAAGGGCCTGTTCTGTGCTGTATTGTTCTATGTTTCTATGTTTCTATGCTGTACATCTCTATGACTCTATGACTCAACATTTATCTGAGTTATAGGGAGAGCAAGTTAGAACATTTCTAGAGCATAGGCGACTAGGGAGGATCTTATACAAGTGTACAAAATCATGAGAGGCACGGACAGGGTGAACACACTCAGTCTTTTTCCCAGGGTTGGGGATTTGAGGATGAGAGGGCAGGAAAGAGTAAAAGGGAACTTGTGGGGTAACTTCTATACAAAGAGGGTGGTGCACATCTGGAATGAGATCCCGGGGAAGTGTTTGAGGTGGGTACATTAACGACATTTAAAAGGCATTTGGACAAATACATGGAAAGGAAAGGGCCAGAAGGATGTGGGGTCGAGAGTATAGTGCTGGAAATACACAGCAGGTCAGGCAGCATATAAGGAGCAGGAGAATCGATATTTTGGCTTATGCCCGAAATGTTGATTCTCGTGCTCCTCGGATGCTGCCTGACCTGCTGTGTATTTCCAGCAACACACCCTGACTCTGATCTCCAGCATCTGCAGTCCTCACTGTCTCCTTGGAAGGGGATGGGCCAAGTGCAGGGAAATGGGGTCAGTGTGGATGGACATTTGGGTCGGCATGGACCCAGTTTGGGTCAAAGGGCCTGTCTCTGTGCTGTAGGAGTTTCCTCATTTCCCCTCCCCCCACCTTAGCCCAGTTCCAACCTTCCAGCTCAGCACCGCCCTCATGACCTGCCCCATCTGTCCATCTTCCTTCCCACCTATCCACTCCACCCTCCTCTCCGACCTATCACCTTCACCCCCCATCTCCATCCACCTATTGCACTCTCAGCTACCACCTCCCCAGCCCCTCGTCCCTCCCATTTATCTCTTCACCCCGGAGGCTCCCAGCCTCATTCCTGATGAAGGGCTTTTTCCCGAAACGTCAGTTTTCCTGCTCCTCGGATGCTGCCTGACCTGCTGTGCTTTTCCAGCGTCACACTTATCTTGACTTTAATCTCCAGCATCTGCAGTACCCACTCCTGCCTCTGTGCTGTAGGACTCTATGACTCTATGATAAAGACCATTGTCTGTAGTCCCTGTCACAAACTTGACATTAATTCCAATCATTCCCCCAGGAACCGTTGTTTCAGCTTGAACTGTTGAAGCAAATTGTTCAGAACAAAGTATCTTAATTAACTGTTACATCAGCTTCGAACCCCATACGTTATCCACAAAGGGCAGCTTCCATCTTCTTCACCCATCCCCCTCAGCTCAAACCCTCATGCCTGCTTCACCTCAATCTTTATCCCCATTCTCAAGTTATAACCCAGGAGAAAGTGAGGACTGCAGGGTGCTGGAGACCAGATCCTGATGAAGGGCTTACGCCCAAAACGTCAAATCTCCTGCTCCTCGGATGCTGCCTGACCTGCTGTGCTTTTCCAGCACCACTCTAATCTGGACTCTGGTTTCCAGCATCTGCAGTCCTTGTTTTTATCCAGAACTCTACTGCCACTATCCAACCCATGCCAAGTCCAAGACCCCTTTATTTTCTGCTTCACTGGTTTACACTGGCTGGTGGTACAAGAAGTTCAAGTTTAAAATTTCAATTCATATGTACAAATCCTATTACAGTCTCACTTGACCGTATCTCTTCCTCCCATATTGATCCAGGCTGTACGTCTTCCTCCTTCACCCCATATTGTTGGCAGCTGTGATGAAAACCATTTTAGTCTATATTTTGAAACTCCCACCCAAAGTCTCTATGTCACCTCCTTAAGCAAACTGCCATTTAAGTATTAAACTTTTCCTTAGGGTCATAGAGATGTACAGCATGGAAACAGACCCTTCGGTCCAACCCGTCCATGCCGACCAGATATCCTAAATTAATCTAGTCCCACCTGCCAGCACCCGGCCCATATCCCTCTAAACCCTTCCTATTCATATACCCAACCAGATGCCTTTTAAATGTTGCAATTGTACCAGCCTCCACCACATCCTCTGGCAGCTCATTCCATACACGTACCACCCTCTGCGTGAAAAAGTTGCCCCTTAGGTCCCTTTTAAATCTTATTCCCTCTCACCCTAAACCTATGCCCTCTAGGTTTGGACTCCCCTACCCTGGGGAAAACATATTGTCTATTTACCCTATCAATGATTTTATAGACGTCTAAAAAGCCACTTCTCTGCTTCCAGTGCTCCAGGGAAAACAGCCCCAGCCTATTCAGCCTCTCCCCGTAGCTCAAATCCTCCAAACCTGGCAACATCCTTGTAAATCGTTTCTGAATCCTTTCAAGTTTCACAATATCCTTCCGATAGTAAGGACACTAGGATTAAATGCAGTATTCCAAAAGTGGCCTAACCAATGTCCTGTAAAGCCACAACATGACCTTCAAACTCTTGTAATAAATGCACTGACCAATAAAGGACAGCATGTCAAATGCTTTATTCACTACCCTCTCTACCTGCAACTCCACTTTCAAAAAATTACCAGTTTGCATTCCAAAGTCCATCTGTTCAGCAACACTCCCTAGGACCTCACCATTAAGTGGATAAGTCCTGCTAAGATTTGCTTTCCCAAAATGCAGCACCTCGCATTTGTCTGAATTAAACTCCATCTGCCACTTCTCAGCCCATTGGCCCATCTGGTCCAGATCCTGTTGTAATCTGAGGTAACCCTCTTCGCTGTCCATTACACCTCCAATTTTGGTGTCATCTGCAAACGTACTAACTGTACCTCTTATGCTCACATCCAAATCATTTATATAAGTGATGAAAAGCAGTGGACCCTGCGCTGACCCCTGCGTCACACTGCTGGTCACAGGCCTTCCTATATCTTTTTTGTCTGACATCCTTTATTGTGGTTGTACAGCTGTGAACCACCGCAGGATATTTTTATGCATTGAAGGTGTAATATAAATCCACACCATTGTTTATTCAGCGGGCGTCAGTGTTACTGGTAATGTCCACACTGACTGTCCATCCCGACTTGCTTTTGAGAAGCTGGTAGTTGAATATAGATTTTCTCGTCAGTTTGATATATCAGACACAGCCAGGAGTTGCCTTTAGACCAGACGTCCCTAAAGCACATTGGTAAAACAATTGACTTCTAATGATACGTCAGTGGTTTCACAGTCAGTGATACGGAAACTAGCTTTTAATTCTAGATTTTTGTAACCATCTGAACCTAAATCCCCACTATCAGGAAATGATTTCAGTTCAAGTCTCCGGATTACTCACTCAGTAACATCACCCATCAGGGCTACCACTCCTCACTGACACTGCCTCCTTGTTGTTTGGCTGTAGTTTTGTGAAGTGTCCTGTGGTATGCCAGGGTGTGTAGGCTACTTGGATTAACCATGAGAAATGCAGGGTCATGGGGATAACGTGGGGTCTGGGTCTGGGTCTGGGTGAGATACTCTTTGGAGGGTCAGTGTAGACTTGATGGGCCAAGTGTGGATTCTACGATTCCTGTCGAATGGAGGAGCAGGGGCAGTTGTTTTGAAGTGGTGGGGTTTTGCTCCCTGACATTGTGCAGTCTTCAGTGCAAACACTCTTTGTCCTCCCTGTACGGTGGGACACCAATAGCCCCCTGTCTGCTATGTCAGGGCAAATGTCAGGGACGGTGCAGGGCAGCCCTACTGGCAGGGTGTGTGTGTGTGTGTGTGTGTGTGTGTGTGTCTGTGTCTGTGTGTGTGTGTCTGTGTCTGTGTGTGTGTGTCTGTGTGAGTGTGTGTGTGTGTCTGTGTGAGTGTGTGTGTGTGTGTGTGTGTGTCTGTGTGAGTGTGTGTGTGTGTGTGTGTGTGTGTATGTGCACGCACACAATGGATGACAGGAAATTAGGATATCTAGTTGGGGAGGGTCAGTGACAGGATGTAGTGAAACTATCAGGAAGGCTTTTCACGCGATGGAACAATGGGATCAGTTAAAGTGTGTCTGCTTTAACGCAAGGAGGGTCAGAGTGATGGACTTAGAGCATGGATCAGTACATGGGGCTATGATGTTGTGGCCATAACGGAGACATGGGTTTCACAGGGGCAGGAATGGCTGCTAGATGTTCCAGGGTTTCGAACATTTAAAAAGAACAGGGAAGGAAAAAGAGGCGGGGGTGTAGCATTGATAATCAGAGAGTGCATCACAGCTACAGAAACGAAGGTTGTTGAGGAAGGCTTGTCTACTGAGTCAGTATGGGTGGAAGTTAGGAACCGCAAGGGGACAGTCACCTCATTAGAAGGTTTTCTACAGACACACTAACAGCAGTAAAGTGATTGAAGAACTCATAGGACGGCAGATTTTGGAAAAATGCAGCTGTAGCAGGGTTGTTGTTCTGGGTGATTTCAACTTTCCCAATATCGACTGGAACCTCCTTAGTGCAGACAGTTTGGATGGAGCAGTTTTTGTCAGATGCGTTCAGGAGGGTTTCCTTATTCAGTATATAGACATGCTGACAAGGGGAGAGGCCATTTTGGATTTGGTGCTCGGCAATGAGCCAGGACAGGCGTCAGATCTCACGGTGGGAGAACACTTTGGTGACAGTGATCACAACTGCCTCACATTTATCATAGCCTTGGAGAGTGAAAGGAGCAGTTACCGAGGGAAGATATTTAATTGGGGAAAAGGCAATTATGACGCTATCAGACAGGAGTTGGGAAGTACAGGCTGGGAGCAATTGTTCCACAGAAAGGGTACAGCAGACATATACAGACTGTTTAAGGAGCAGTTGTTGCGAACGATGCACTAATTTGTTCCTCGGAGACAGGTATGACAAGAACAGAGGAGTTTCTCGTCAAAAGGAAGGTGGCAGTTCACATAAGATGGAGGAAGCAAGAATCCAGCACAGCTTTAGAGGATTACAGGCTTGCCAGAAAGGAGCTCAGAAATGGACTGAGAGAGAGCCTGGAGGGGGCATGAAAAAGGCTTGGCAGAAAGGATTAGGGAGAACCCAAAGGCATTTCACCCATATGTGAGGAATAAGAGAATGATCAGGGAGAAGGTAGGGTCGATCAGGGATAGCGGAGGGAACTCGTGCGTGGAGTCTAAGCAGATAGCGGAAGCCTTAAATGAGATTTTTGCTTCGGTTTTCACTAAGGAAAGGGAACTTGTTGTGAATGAGAACTTTGAGCAACTGGGATACAGGCTTGACCAGGTCAAGATTGATGAAGTTGATATGCTAGAAATTTTGGAAAACATTAAGATTGATAAGTCCCCAGGACCAGACCAGATTTATCCCAGGCTGCTCCGGGAAGCAACAAAGGAGGTTGCTAAGACGTTGGCAAAGATCTTTGCCTCCTCACTCTCCACGGGAGTCGTACCGGAGGACTGGAAGGAGGCGAATGTTGTCCCTCTTTTCAAGAAGGTATTATAGGGAAATCTCTGGCAATTACAGACCAGTCAGTCTTACGTCTGTGGTCAGCAAGGTTTTGGAAAGAATTCTGAGGGATAGGATTTATGATTATTTGGCAAAGCATAGTGTGATTAAAGGCAGTCAGCATGGCTTTGTGAGGGGCAGGTCATGTCTCACAAATCTTATTGAGTGCTTTGAGGAGGTGACAAGACAGGTTGATGAAGGTCGAGCAGTGGATGTGGTGTATATGGACTTCAGCAAGGCATTTGATAGGGTTCCTTATGGTAGATTCATTCATAAAGTCAGGAAGTATGGGATATTTGGAGATTTGGCTATCTGGATTCAGAATTGGCTGACTGACAGAAGGCAGAGAGTGGTTGTAGATGGAAAGTATTCTGCCTGGAGGTCAGTATTGAGTGGGGTTCCGCAGGGCTCTGTTCTTGGGCCTCTGCTCTTTGTAGATTTTAATAAATGACTTGGATGAGGAGGTTGAGGGGTGGGTTAGTAAATTTGCAGATGACACAAAGGTTGGACGTGTCGTCGATAGTATAGATTAGATTACTTACAGTGTGGAAACAGACCCTTCGGCCCAATAAGTCCACACCGACCCACCCAGACCCACTCCCCTACACATAACACTATGGGCAATTTAGCATGGCCAATTCATCTAACCTGCACATTTTGGGACTGTGGGAGGAAACTGGAACACCCGGAGGAAACCCACACAGGCACGGGGAGAACGTGCAAACTCCACACAGTCAGTTGCCTGAGGCGGGAATTGAACCCGGGTCTCTGGCGCTGTGAGGCAGCAGCGCTAACCACTGTGCCACCGTGCCGCCCCATATAGAGGGCTACTGCAGGCTGCAGTGCGACATAGACAGGATGCAGAGCTGGGCTGGGAAATGGCAGATGGAGTTCAACCTGGATAAATGTGAAGTGATGCATTTTGGAAGGTCAAACTCGAATGCTGAATATAGGATTAAAGACAGGATTCTTGGCAGAGTGAAGAACAGAGGGATCTGGGTGTGCAAGTACATAGATCCCTCAAAGTTGTCAACCAAGTGGATAGGGTTGTTAAAAAAGCATATGGTGTTTTGGCTTTCATTTACAGGGGAATCGAGTTTAAGAGCTGTGAGGTTTTGCTGCAGCTCTACAAGTCCCTGGTGAGACCACACTAGGAATATTGTGTCCAGTTCTGGTCGCCCTACTATAGGAAAAATACAGAGGATTTGGAGAGGGTGCAAAGAAGGTTTACCAGGATGCTGCCTGGACTGGAGGGCTTGCCTTATGAAGAGAGGTTGAATAAGCTCAGACTTTTCTCTCTGGAGAGAAGGAGGAAGAGAAGAGACCTGATCGAGGTGTACAAGATAATGAGAGGCATAGATAGAGTCAATAGCCAGAGACTTTTCCTCAGGGCAGGATTGACTGGTATGAGGGGTCATAGTTTTAAGATATTAGGAGGAAGGTACAGAGGGGACGTCAGAGGTAGGTTCTTTACGCAGAGAGTTGTGAATGTATGGAATGCATTGCCAGCTGACATGGTGGAAGCGGGAAGTCCTTGGGGACATTTAAGTGACTGCTGGACATGCACATGGATAACAGTGAAGAACTCTCTGAGCGGTGCGTAGGTGAAGTTATTATATTTTACATTAGGATTAAATCTCGGCACAACATCGTGGGCCAAAGGGCCTGTTCTGTGCTGTACGTTTCTATGTTCTCTGACATCCCCTAAGAGTGGGCTGTTCCAGGAATGGCACATGGTAAGATGGGGTGGAAATCAATCTTGAGAAGCAACATTGGGCATGAGAGGGAATCAATGAGATAGGTTTAGTATAATACAACAAGGAAACTTGCCAAGCCTTTTAGCAACAACTCCACAAAGAACCCAGACTTGTCCAAAAAAAGGTAAGATTCAGCTTGATAGCTGGTAGTAGGCAGTGAGGGTTGTCTTGGGTTGTTTAGTGGAGATGAAACACTCGCAGACAGGATGTACCCTTTGCTCCATTTATATTCGATTCATTGTGTATGGTCACAGGTGAATCAAAGGCCAATGTCTCCCCTTTGATTCCAACATTGTGAGGACAGAGAGAAATTGGAGTGATGTAGATTAGATTATTTACGGTGTGGAAACAGGCCCTTTGGCCCAACAAGTCCACACCGCCCCGCCGAAGCGCAACCCACCCATACCCCTACATCTACATTTACCCCTTACCTAACACTATGGGCAATTTAGCATGGCCAATTCACCTGACCTGCACATCTTTGGACTGTGGGAGGAAACCGGAGCACCCGGAGGAAACCCACACAGACACGGGGAGAATGTGCAAACTCCACACAGTCAGTCGCGGGAATTGAACCCGGGTCTCTGGCGCTGTGAGGCAGCAGTGCTAACCACTGTGACACCGTGCAGAGAACTGAACGGCACTGAACGTTCCGAGGGGCTGATATAAAACTCACTGCACGTTGAGGTTCCTGGTTAGAGCTCAGATGCCAGTTATCAAATGTACTTTGTTGAGGAGATCGGTTCTCAGCTCATGGGGATACAGGACTTAGTTGCTGATGAAGAATAAGTAAGGTTGGCCATGTGACCCCTCCTGAGGTTTTGAGCACATAGCCCAGGCTGCTCAATGCAACACTGAGGTAAGTGCGGTGCCTTCAACCTATTCCACAGGAACCTCTGATCTTTATACCATTGCTGCTTCTGGGATCTTGCTATGGAGAAATTAGCAGCTATGTTTGCTCTAGATAAGAGCAGCTAAGCTTCAAAGGTGTTTAATTAGCTGTTGTTTGCTTGAGGTCATACCCTCTACCTGTCCTCACCTATCCCCACCTCACCACACTGCCCCCATCACCCCCTTTATCTGCAGCTCCCCTTACACCAACCCCCAGTCCTGAAGAAACATTGGCTTTTCCACCTGCCTGGCTTGCTGTGCTCTTCCAGTCTCTTCTGCCTGTCTACTTTGGGCCATCCTGAGGCTGTGAAAGGCACTACAGAAATGCAAGTATTTCATTCTTTAACATCTGCACTATCTATAAATATCTATTCCTCAATTCACACTAATATCTCTCAGACTGATGAGCAGAAAATTCCTGTGAATCTCTGAGTTCAGAGCAGTTGGTTATTAACTCAGTTCACAGGGGAAACCTGACAGACGCAGCCAGTGCCTACCTACGAATGCTTTACTCTCAGAGAGGTCTTCACTTTCAGAAAATATGCAGAAGAGGGATACATTTTTAGAAAAGCAAGGCATCAATCAGCTACCAAAGGGGTTAATGAAATAAAACAGTCCACAGCAGAAGGAGAACCTAATATTTTATGGAAGGAAAATAGATGATCCAGAACTTGCATTTTAGTAAAAGTTGATATTTACCTCATCTCAATAATTTACGAGGATCACTATGTTCTCGGTCTTGGGAAAGAAAACACTGTTGACAACTCAATACTGATAATGTGTTGCTGGAAAAGCGCAGCAGGTCAGGCAGCATCCAAGGAACAGGGGACTTGGCGTTTCGGGCATAAGCCCTTCTTCAGGAATGAGGAAGAAGGGCTCATGCCCGTAAGGTCGGTTCTCCTGCTCCTTCGATGCTGCCTGACCTGCTGCGCTTTTCCAGCAACACATTTTTAAGCTCTGATCTCCAGCATCTGCCGTCCTCACTTTCTCCTGTACAACTCAATACTGGGCAACTACGCAATGAAAGGTTTGCTCTCTCCAATACAGCAGATACTAAACAGAAAAAATACTTATAAATATTACAGAGCTGCGAATTCTCACTCTTCAGTAGGAAAGCACATACCTACATCAATCGTACTGAAATTGAGAAGGAACCTGTGGGAATAAGAAGAATTGTTGTCATGTCCTCTGTCACAACCAGTTGGACTATAACCTGGAGTCATTTGACTCTTGACCTTGTCACAAACCTGCGAGTGATACCTAGATATAATCATTGTACCTAATCTTAACTGAATTTGAATTTGAAATTGTCTTGACCTTACACAGCTACCTGGATTACTCCTCCTCCCCCCACAACCCCCGCCCCAATAAAAACGCGATCCCTTACTCCCAATTCCTCCACCTCCGCAGTATCTGCTCCCAGGAGGAGCAGTTCCACACCAGGGCATCCCACATGGCCTCCTTTCTCAAGGACAGCAATTTCCTGTCCCACGTGGTTAGCCATGCCCTCCAGCACATCTCCTCCTGCACCTCCGCCCTCGAAACCCACCCCTCCAACCGCAACAAGGGGACCCCCCCCCCCCTTGGTCCTCACCTTCCACCCCGCATTATCCTTCATCAATTCCTCCACCTCCAATCAGACCCCCCCCCAACAGACACCTTGGAGTGCAGGTTCATAGCTCCTTGAAAGTGGAGTCGCAGGTAGATAGGATAGTGAAGAAGGTGTTTGGTATGCTTTCCTTTATTGGGCAGAGTATTGAGTACAGGAGTTGGGAGGTCATGTTGCGGCTGTACAGGACATTGATTAGGTCACTTTTGGTATATTGTGTGCAATTCTGGTCTCCTTCCTATCGAAAAGATGTTGTGAAACTTGTAAGGGTTCAGAAAAGATTTACAAGGATGTTGGTGGGGGTGGAGGATTTGAGCTACAGGGAGAGGCTGAACAGGCTGGGGCTGTTTTCCCTGGAGCGTCGGAGGCTGAGGGGTGACCTTATAGAGGTTTATAAAATAATGAGGGGCATGGATAGGAAAAATAGGCAAAGTCTTTTCCCTGGAGTGGGGGAGTCCAGAACTAGAGGGCATAGGTTTAGGGTGAGAGGGGAAAGATATAAAAGAGACCTAAGGGGCAACTTTTTCACACAGAGGGTGGTATGTGTATGGAATGAGCTGCCAGAGGAAGTAGTGGAGACTGGTACAATTACAATATTTAAGTGGCATCTGGATGGGTGTATGAATAGGAAGGGTTTGGAGGGATATGGGCCAAATGCTGGCAAATGGGACTAGATTGGGTTGGGATATCTGGTTGACACGGACAAGTTGGACTGAAGGGTCTGTTTCCATGCTGTACATCTCTATGAATCTATGACTCTATATATTTCCCTCCCCACCCCTATCTGCATTCCGCAGAGACCATTCCCTCCCTGACTTCCTCATAATATTCCGCCCCCCCCCCCCACCCCCCAACCTGCCCTCCACTCCCGGTGCCATCCCTTGCCACCACATGAATTGTAAAGCCTGCTCCCACACCTCCCCCCCTCAGCTCCGTCCAAGACCCAATGGAGCCTTCCACATCCAACAGAGACTTCCCTGCACATCCACCCACCTCATCTACTGAGTCCGTTGCTCTCGATGTGGTCTCCTCTACCTTGGGGAGACAGAACGCCAACTCACAGAGCAGTTCAGAGAATATCTCTGGGACACCCGCACCAATCAACCCCACCGCCCTGTGGCCCAACACTTCAACTCCCCCTCCCAATCTGCCGAGGACATGAGGGTCCTGGGCCTCCTCCACCGCCAAATCCAAGCCACCCGACGCTTGGAGGAAGAACACCTCATCTTCCTTCATGGGAATGTTATGAAGGTGTAGAAGTGTACTGTACCTTTAAGAGAGTGAAAAGCTAGCAGTGACAGCACTAGGTGTTCTCAATAAGACACAATGTAACATGTGCTCCAGCTACTGGGGGAGCTGGTTGTCTAGAGATAAAAACAGATCCAAATTTGGTCAATCAGTTTAAATATACCCTCCAAAAATACAAAACTCCAATCCAATTTGAATTGAATATATTGACAATCTTAAATGCCAATGACACAATCCGATCCTTTGGGGAGGGTATAAGACTAGGGAAAATTGAACAGTTGGGAGGAGAATTGCCAAGCCAACAACAT
The DNA here is from genome assembly GCF_047496795.1 of Chiloscyllium punctatum. NCBI lineage: Eukaryota > Metazoa > Chordata > Chondrichthyes > Orectolobiformes > Hemiscylliidae > Chiloscyllium > Chiloscyllium punctatum. Next base: position 48,047,912 of record NC_092780.1, on the reverse strand, counting down.
CTGCAGACTGCCCAGAGAATAGCTCTCTTAAAGGTACCTTTATCAATCAGTAACCTGTGAAACAGAAATCCCGAAGAAGGAGAAAAGAAGACAGAAATACAGAGAAGAACCGAAAGTTACCTGGTTTAGAGATAAGAGATTTTGTTTTGTAAACCTTAATCAGGAATTTTATCAGACTAGTATTAAAGAAGGGAAGATAAGGTTTTCAAAGTTTGGGAGAAGATTTGTAGCTCGGGTGCTCGTTGTTGAGGTTCTGTTCGCCGAGCTGGGAATTTGTGTTACAGACGTTTTGTCCCCTGTCTAGGTGACATCCTCAGTGCTTGGGAGCCTCCTGTGAAGCGCTTCTGTGATCTTTCCTCCGGCATTCATAGTGGTTTGTCTCTGCCGCTTCCGGTTGTCTCGGCATTCATGCAGGAACCGGAGTTGTTCGTATGTGGCACTTAGGCGGTTGGCACAGGATTCCCATTTCCTGGCTCGTCTTAGCGTCTCTCATCCGTAGGTGTTCAAATTTTGTGAGAAGATTTGTAGCTCGGGTGCTCGTTGTTGTGGTTCTGTTCGCCGAGCTGGGAATTTGGGAATTTGGGAATTCCGACAACCGGAAGCGGCAGATTCAAACCACTATAAATGCCGGAGGAAAGATCACAGAAGCGCTTCACAGGAGGCTCCCAAGCACTGAGGATGTCACCGAGACAGGGGACGAAACGTCTGCAAGACAAATTCCCAGCTCGGTGAACAGAACCACAACGAAGATAAGGTTTACCCTGTGTCATAATAGTTTGGGGGCTCGTCCAGGATTTGAACTGGTTTAGACAGATTTGAGTAGACAGGGGAGTACGAAAAATCCCAGCAGGTTTAAACACTTGCAGGTTTGCGTCCTAGATCTTTAACTACAACATAGGTGAGACAATTTGTTGAATTTCAGTGACTTGTGGTTGATTAAATTAAAAGTGAAAGAAATGGCTCTTAAGGTTTACTAAAGAAATTCTGGGATTTGAAGATGATTCTCAAATTTGCCAAGAAAGTATAGAAGGAAAGAAAAAGGCCCTACTTTTAGAATTAGCAAATAAATTAGATTTGGGTTTAACCAGGGATAAAAGTAAAGCTGAAATTGTAAGAGAATTACTCAAACACTTCGGTGTGTCAGAGAAACAGACAAGTGCAGAAACGGTAGAAAAACTTAAATTACAATTGAGGCAAATGAAGTTAGACAATAAACAGAAAGAGAGAGAGTGAGGGTTCTTAGCTGAGCAGAAAGGGAGAGAGAAGAGGGAGAGAGGAGAAAAAGAGAGAGAAAGTTCTTAGCTGAGCGAAAAGAGAGAGAATTTGAATGTGAGAAGTTGCGACTTAGCAAAGTCAAATCAACAAGATGGAGATTAAAAATATGTCAAAACTTTACCACATTTTGATGAGAAAGATGCTAGTTCAGACTAAGCTGGTAGGCAGAGCAAGTGAGATAGATTATGAAGAGGTTATTTTAAGTGCTATAAATTGGTAGCAGAATGATATAGACATCAAGTTTTGAAACATAAAGAAGGAAACAAGTCAGCCTTATGTTGAGTTTGAAATAATTAAACATAGTCATTTGATACATGGGTACTTGCTTTAAAAATAGATAAGACCATTGAAGCTCGAAGAGAGATTATTCTGCTGGAGGAGTTTAAAACTCACTTCCAGAGATGGTAGGAATTCATGTGGAGGAACAGAAAGTTCAGGAAGTGAGAAGGAAGCAGAATTAGTGGATGAGTACATGTTGGTGGACAAGACAACCTTCCGGCCAGAATTTCGTCTTATGAGAGATAGAAGTTGGTTGAAGGGGAGATCCTACACTCCAAAGCCAAGAGTAGACCACACTGGTAAGAGTTTACCACAGGATAAAATCGAAGCCCACGAGGGTGGACAGGAGGGGAAAGGCCTCAGGTATTTTCACTGGGGTAAGGTGGGACACGTAAAGTCACAGCGCTATTCGTTAAGGAAAGGCATTGTGGGAAAAGATGTGGGAAAAGAAGCTGAGCCAGTGACATTAGGGAGGGGAGTAAAGGAGACCCCAAGAAGAGTCGAGGAGCTGCAGGAGAGTGCACAGCCTCAGCAGGGGCTGTGTATGGAGTTAGTACCTTATCTCGACAAAGTATTCACCACTGTGGGTAAAGTTTACTCAGAAAGAACGGGGGCAGAAAGGACAAGAAGCTGTAATTTTGAGAGATACGGGATCTAATCAGTTGCTTACAGTAAGGAATGAGTGAATATTCACTCTTTCTGATCTGTTAGCCAAGAGAGTGGTAATTTGTAGGATAGATGGACAGAAATTTATTGTTCCCCGATGTGAGATCAGGTTGGAGTGCCAACTCAAGACTGGGAAAGTTACAGCGGGAATGATTGACAGAGCGTCAATTCCAGGAATAAAATTCATTCTTGGGAATGATTTGGCACCGTCATCCCTTGTAACACTCGGACAGGTCAGTGTGTGACACTCGGACAGGTCGGTGTGTGACACTCGGACAGGTCGGTGTGTGACACTGAGACAGGCCGGTGTGTGACACTGAGACAGGCCGGTGTGTGACACTGAGACAGGCCGGTGTGTGACACTCGGACAGGCCGGTGTGTGACACTGAGACAGGCCGGTGTGTGACACTGAGACAGGCCGGTGTGTGACACTCGGACAGGCCGGTGTGTGACACTCAGACAGGCCGGTGTGTGACACTGAGACAGGCCGGTGTGTGACTCTCGGACAGGCCGGTGTGTGACACTGAGACAGGCCGGTGTGTGACACTCGGACAGGCCGGTGTGTGACACTGAGACAGGCCGGTGTGTGACACTGAGACAGGCCGGTGTGTGACACTGAGACAGGCCGATGTGTGACACTCGGACAGGCCGGTGTGTGACACTCAGACAGGCCGGTGTGTGACACTGAGACAGGCCGGTGTGTGACACTGAGACAGGCCGGTGTGTGACTCTCGGACAGGTCGGTGTGTGACTCTCGGACAGGCCGGTGTGTGACACTCAGACAGGCCGGTGTGTGACACTGAGACAGGCCGGTGTGTGACACTGAGACAGGCCGGTGTGAGACACTCAGACAGGTCGGTGTGTGCCACTCGGACAGGCCGGTGTGTGACTCTCGGACAGGTCGGTGTGTGACTCTCGGACAGGCCGGTGTGTGACACTGAGACAGGCCGGTGGGTGACACTCAGACAGGTCGGTGTGTGACACTCGGACAGGTCGGTGTGTGACACTGAGACAGGCCGGTGTGTGACACTGAGACAGGCCGGTGTGTGACACTGAGACAGGCCGGTGTGTGACACTCGGACAGGCCGGTGTGTGACACTGAGACAGGCCGGTGTGTGACACTGAGACAGGCCGGTGTGTGACACTCGGACAGGCCGGTGTGTGACACTCAGACAGGCCGGTGTGTGACACTGAGACAGGCCGGTGTGTGACTCTCGGACAGGCCGGTGTGTGACACTGAGACAGGCCGGTGTGTGACACTCGGACAGGCCGGTGTGTGACACTGAGACAGGCCGGTGTGTGACACTGAGACAGGCCGGTGTGTGACACTGAGACAGGCCGATGTGTGACACTCGGACAGGCCGGTGTGTGACACTCAGACAGGCCGGTGTGTGACACTCAGACAGGCCGGTGTGTGACACTGAGACAGGCCGGTGTGTGACTCTCGGACAGGCCGGTGTGTGACACTGAGACAGGCCGGTGTGTGACACTCGGACAGGCCGGTGTGTGACACTGAGACAGGCCGGTGTGTGACACTGAGACAGGCCGGTGTGTGACACTGAGACAGGCCGATGTGTGACACTCGGACAGGCCGGTGTGTGACACTCAGACAGGCCGGTGTGTGACACTCAGACAGGCCGGTGTGTGACACTGAGACAGGCCGGTGTGTGACTCTCGGACAGGTCGGTGTGTGACTCTCGGACAGGCCGGTGTGTGACACTCAGACAGGCCGGTGTGTGACACTGAGACAGGCCGGTGTGTGACACTGAGACAGGCCGGTGTGAGACACTCAGACAGGTCGGTGTGTGCCACTCGGACAGGCCGGTGTGTGACTCTCGGACAGGTCGGTGTGTGACTCTCGGACAGGCCGGTGTGTGACACTGAGACAGGCCGGTGGGTGACACTCAGACAGGTCGGTGTGTGACACTCGGACAGGTCGGTGTGTGACACTGAGACAGGCCGGTGTGTGACACTGAGACAGGCCGGTGTGTGACACTGAGACAGGCCGGTGTGTGACACTCGGACAGGCCGGTGTGTGACACTGAGACAGGCCGGTGTGTGACACTGAGACAGGCCGGTGTGTGACACTCGGACAGGCCGGTGTGTGACACTCAGACAGGCCGGTGTGTGACACTGAGACAGGCCGGTGTGTGACTCTCGGACAGGCCGGTGTGTGACACTGAGACAGGCCGGTGTGTGACACTCGGACAGGCCGGTGTGTGACACTGAGACAGGCCGGTGTGTGACACTGAGACAGGCCGGTGTGTGACACTGAGACAGGCCGATGTGTGACACTCGGACAGGCCGGTGTGTGACACTCAGACAGGCCGGTGTGTGACACTCAGACAGGCCGGTGTGTGACACTGAGACAGGCCGGTGTGTGACTCTCGGACAGGTCGGTGTGTGACTCTCGGACAGGCCGGTGTGTGACACTCAGACAGGCCAGTGTGTGACACTGAGACAGGCCGGTGTGTGACACTGAGACAGGCCGGTGTGAGACACTCAGACAGGTCGGTGTGTGCCACTCGGACAGGCCGGTGTGTGACTCTCGGACAGGTCGGTGTGTGACTCTCGGACAGGCCGGTGTGTGACACTGAGACAGGCCGGTGGGTGACACTCAGACAGGCCGGTGTGTGACACTCAGACAGGCCGGTGTGTGACACTGAGACAGGCCGGTGTGTGACACTCAGACAGGTCGGTGTGTGACACTCAGACAGGCCGCTGTGTGACACTCGGACAGGCCGGTGTGTGACACTCAGACAGGCCGGTCTGTAACACTCCGACAGGTCGGTATGTGACACTCGGTCAGGTCGGTGTGTGACACTCAGACAGGCCGGTGTGTGACACTCAGACAGGTCGGTGTGTGACACTCGGACAGGTCGGTGGGTGACACTGAGACAGGCCGGTGTGTGACACTAAGACAGGCCGTTATGTGACACTCAGACAGGCCGGTGCGTGACACTAAGAGAGGCCGGTGCATGACACTCAGACAGGCCGGTGTGTGACACTCAGACAGGTCGGTGTGTGACACTCGGACAGGCCGGTGTGTGACACTGAGACAGGCCGGTGTGTGACTCTAAGACAGGCCGGTGTGTGACACTTGGACAGGCCGGTGCGTGACACTCAGACAGGCCGGTCTGTGACACTGAGACAGGCCGGTGTGTGACACTGAGACAGGTCGGTGCGTGACACTCAGACAGGCCGGTGCGTGACACTCAGACAGGCCGGTGTGTGACACTGAGACAGGCCGGTGTGTGACACCAAGACAGGCCGGTGCGTGACACTCAGACAGGGCGGTGTGTGACTCTAAGACAGGCCGGTGCGTGACACTCAGACAGGCCGGTGCGTGACACTAAGACAGGCCGGTGCGTATCACTCAGACAGGCCGGTGCGTATCACTCAGACAGGCCGGTGTGTGACACTGAGACAGGCCGGTGTGAGACTCTGAGACAGGCCGGTGTGTGACACTGAGACAGGCCGGTGTGTGACACTGAGACAGGCCGGTGTGTGACACTCGGACAGGCCGGTGTGTGACACTCGGACAGGCCGGTGTGTGACACTGAGACAGGCCGGTGTGTGACACTGAGACAGGCCGGTGTGTGACTCCCGGACAGGTCGGTGTGTGACACTCGGACAGGCCGGTGTGTGAATCTCGGACAGGCCGGTGTGTGACACATGGACAGACCGGTGTGTGACACTCGGACAGGCCGGTGTGTGACTCTCGGACAGGCCGGTGTGTGACACTGAGACAGGCCGGTGTGTGAGTCTCGGACAGGCCGGTGTGTGACACTGAGACAGGCCGGTGTGTGACACTGAGACAGGCCGGTGTGTGACTCCCGGACAGGTCGGTGTGTGACACTCGGACAGGCCGGTGTGTGAATCTCGGACAGGCCGGTGTGTGACACATGGACAGACCGGAGTGTGACACTCGGACAGGCCGGTGTGTGACTCTCGGACTGGCCGGTGTGTGACACTGAGACAGGCCGGTGTGTGACACTGAGACAGGTCGGTGTGTGACACTCGGACAGGCCGGTGTGTGACACTAAGACAGGTCGGTGTGTGACACTCGGACAGGCCGGTGTGTGACACTGAGACAGGCCGGTGTGTGACACTCGGACAGGCCGGTGTGTGACTCTCGGACAGGCCGGTGTGTGACACTGAGACAGGCCGGTGTGTGACACTGAGACAGGCCGGTGTGTGACACTGAGACAGGTCGGTGTGTGACACTCGGACAGGCCGGTGTGTGACTCACGGACAGGCCGGTGTGTGACACTCGGACCGGCCGGTGTGTGACACTCGGACCGGCCGGTGTGTGACACTGAGACAGGCCGGTGTGTGACACATGGACAGGCCGGTGTGTGACACTCGGACAGGCCGGTGTGTGACACTCGGACAGGCCGGTGTGTGACACTCAGACAGGCCGGTGTGTGACACTCGGACAGGCCGGTGTGTGACACTCAGACAGGCCGGTGGGTGACACTAAGACAGGTCGGTGTGTGACACTCGGACAGGCCGGTGTGTGACACTGAGACAGGCCGGTGTGTGACACTCAGACAGGCCAGTGTGTGACAATCAGACAGGCCGGTGTGTGACACATGGACAGGCCGGTGTGTGACACTCGGACAGACCGGTGTGTGACACTGAGACAGGCCGGTGTGTGACTCTCGGACAGGCCGGTGTGTGACACTGAGACAGGTCGGTGTGTGACTCTCAGACAGGCCGGTGTGTGACACTGAGACAGGCCGGTGCGTGACACTGAGACAGGCCGGTGTGTGACACTCGGACAGGCCGGTGTGTGACACTGAGACAGGCCGGTGTGTGACACTCGGACAGGCCGGTGTGTGACACTCGGACAGGCCGGTGTGTGACACTGAGACAGGCCGGTGTGTGACACTCGGACAGGCCGGTGTGTGACACTCGGACAGGCCGGTGTGTGACACTGAGACAGGCCGGTGTGTGACACTCGGACAGGCCGGTGTGTGACACTCGGACAGGCCGGTGTGTGACACTCAGACAGGCCGGTGTGTGACACTCGGACAGGCCGGTGTGTGACACTGAGACAGGCCGGTGTGTGACACTGAGACAGGCCGGTGTGTGACACTCGGACAGGCCGGTGTGTGACTCTCGGACAGGCCGGTGTGTGACACTGAGACAGGCCGGTGTGTGACACTGAGACAGGCCGGTGTGTGACACTCAGACAGGCCTGTGTGTGACACTCGGACAGGCCGGTGTGTGACACTCGGACAGGTCGGTTTGTGACTCTCGGACAGGTCGGTGTGTGACACTCGGACAGGTCGGTGTGTGACACTGAGACAGGCCATTGTGTGACACTCGGACAGGCCGGTGTGTGACACTCAGACAGGCCGGTGTGTGACACTAAGACAGGTCGGTGTGTGACACTCGGACAGGTCAGTGTGTGACACTGAGACAGGCCGTTGTGTGACACTCGGACAGGCCGGTGTGTGACACTGAGACAGGCCGGTGTGTGACACTGAGACAGGCCGGTGTGTGACACTGAGACAGGTCGGTGTGTGACACTCGGACAGGCCGGTGTGTGACACTGAGACAGGCCGGTGTGTGACACTCGGACAGGCCGGTGTGTGACTCTCGGACAGGCCGGTGTGTGACACTGAGACAGGCCGGTGTGTGACACTGAGACAGGCCGGTGTGTGACACTGAGACAGGTCGGTGTGTGACACTCGGACAGGCCGGTGTGTGACTCTCGGACAGGCCGGTGTGTGACACTCGGACCGGCCGGTGTGTGACACTCGGACCGGCCGGTGTGTGACACTGAGACAGGCCGGTGTGTGACACATGGACAGGCCGGTGGGTGACACTCGGACAGGCCGGTGTGTGACACTCGGACAGGCCGGTGTGTGACACTCAGACAGGCCGGTGTGTGACACTCGGACAGGCCGGTGTGTGACACTCGGACAGGCCGGTGTGTGACACTAAGACAGGTCGGTGTGTGACACTCGGACAGGCCGGTGTGTGACACTGAGACAGGCCGGTGTGTGACACTCAGACAGGCCAGTGTGTGACAATCAGACAGGCCGGTGTGTGACACATGGACAGGCCGGTGTGTGACACTCGGACAGACCGGTGTGTGACACTGAGACAGGCCGGTGTGTGACTCTCGGACAGGCCGGTGTGTGACACTGAGACAGGTCGGTGTGTGACTCTCAGACAGGCCGGTGTGTGACACTGAGACAGGCCGGTGCGTGACACTGAGACAGGCCGGTGTGTGACACATGGACAGGCCGGTGTGTGACACTCGGACAGACCGGTGTGTGACACTGAGACAGGCCGGTGTGTGACTCTCGGACAGGCCGGTGTGTGACACTGAGACAGGTCGGTGTGTGACTCTCAGACAGGCCGGTGTGTGACACTGAGACAGGCCGGTGCGTGACACTGAGACAGGCCGGTGTGTGACACTCGGACAGGCCGGTGTGTGACACTGAGACAGGCCGGTGTGTGACACTCGGACAGGCCGGTGTGTGACACTCGGACAGGCCGGTGTGTGACACTGAGACAGGCCGGTATGTGACACTCGGACAGGCCGGTGTGTGACACTCGGACAGGCCGGTGTGTGACACTGAGACAGGCCGGTGTGTGACACTCGGACAGGCCGGTGTGTGACACTCGGACAGGCCGGTGTGTGACATTCAGACAGGTCGGTGTGTGACACTCGGACAGGCCGGTGTGTGACACTGAGACAGGCCGGTGTGTGACACTCGGACAGGCCGGTGTGTGACTCTCGCACAGGCCGGTGTGTGACTCTCGGACAGGCCGGTGTGTGACACTGAGACAGGCCGGTGTGTGACACTGAGACAGGCCGGTGTGTGACACTCGGACAGGCCTGTGTGTGACACTCGGACAGGCCGGTGTGTGACACTCGGACAGGTCGGTTTGTGACTCTCGGACAGGTCGGTGTGTGACACTCGGACAGGTCGGTGTGTGACACTGAGACAGGCCGTTGTGTGACACTCGGACAGGCCGTTGTGTGACACTCAGACAGGCCGGTGTGTGACACTAAGACAGGTCGGTGTGTGACACTCGGACAGGTCAGTGTGTGACACTGAGACAGGCCGTTGTGTGACACTCGGACAGGCCGGTGTGTGACACTGAGACAGGCCGGTGTGTGACACTGAGACAGGCCGGTGTGTGACACTCAGACAGGCCAGTGTGTGACAATCAGACAGGCCGGTGTGTGACACATGGACAGGCCGGTGTGTGACACTCGGACAGGCCGGTGTGTGACACTAATTGAGGCCGGTGTGTGACACTCAGACAGACCGGTGTGTGACACTGAGACAGGCCGGTGTGTGACTCTCGGACAGGCCGGTGTGTGACACTGAGACAGGTCGGTGTGTGACCCTCAGACAGGCCGGTGTGTGACACTGAGACAGGCCGGTGCGTGACACTGAGACAGGCCGGTGTGTGACACTCGGACAGGCCGGTGTGTGACACTGAGACAGGCCGGTGTGTGACACTCGGACAGGCCGGTGTGTGACACTCGGACAGGCCGGTGTGTGACACTGAGACAGGCCGGTGTGTGACACTCGGACAGGCCGGTGTGTGACACTGAGACAGGCCGGTGTGTGACACTCGGACAGGCCGGTGTGTGACACTTGGACAGGCCGGTGTGTGACACTCGGACAGGCCGGTGTGTGACACTAAGACAGGCCGGTGTGTGACACTGAGACAGGCCGGTGTGTGACACTCGGACAGGTCGGTGTGTGACACTAATTGAGGCCGGTGTGTGACACTCGGACAGGCCGGTGTGTGACACTGAGACAGGCCGGTGTGTGACACTCGGACAGGCCGGTGTGTGACACTGAGACAGGCCGGTGTGTGACACTCGGACAGGCCGGTGTGTGACATTCGGACAGGCCGGTGTGTGACACTGAGACCGGCCGGTGTGTGACACTCGGACAGGCCGGTGTGTGACACTCGGACAGGCCGGTGTGTGACACTGAGACAGGCCGGTGGGTGACACTGAGACAGGCCGGTGTGTGACACTTAGACAGGCCGGTGTGTGACACTCGGACAGGCCGGTGTGTGACACTGAGACAGGCCGGTGTGTGACTCTCGGACAGGCCGGTGTGTAACTCTCGGACAGGCCGGTGTGTGACACTCAGACAGGCCGGTTTGTGACACTCAGACAGGCCGGTCTGTAACACTCCGACAGGTCGGTATGTGACACTCAGACAGGCCGGTGTGTGACACTCAGACAGGCCGGTGTGTGACACTCAGACAGGTCGGTGTGTGACACTCGGACAGGTCGGTGTGTGACACTGAGACAGGCCGGTGTGTGACACTAAGACAGGCCGTTATGTGACACTCAGACAGGCCGGTGCGTGACACTAAGAGAGGCCGGTCTGTGACACTGAGACAGGCCGGTGTGTGACACTGAGACAGGTCGGTGCGTGACACTAAGACAGGCCGGTGCGTGACACTCAGACAGGCCGGTGTGTGACACTGAGACAGGCCGGTGTGTGACACTCAGACAGGCCGGTGCGTGACACTCAGACAGGGCGGTGTGTGACTCTAAGACAGGCCGGTGCGTGACACTAAGACAGGCCGGTGCGTATCACTCAGACAGGCCGGTGTGTGACACTGAGACAGGCCGGTGTGAGACTCTGAGACAGGCCGGTGTGTGACTCTAAGACAGGCCGGTGTGTGACACTGAGACAGGCCGGTGTGTGACACTCGGACAGGCCGGTGTGTGACACTGAGACAGGCCGGTGTGTGACACTCGGACAGGCCGGTGTGTGACACTCGGACAGGCCGGTGTGTGACACTGAGACAGGCCGGTGTGTGACTCCCGGACAGGTCGGTGTGTGACACTCGGACAGGCCGGTGTGTGAATCTCGGACAGGCCGGTGTGTGACACATGGACAGACCAGTGTGTGACACTCGGACAGGCCGGTGTGTGACACTGAGACAGGCCGGTGTGTGACACTGAGACAGGCCGGTGTGTGAGTCTCGGACAGGCCGGTGTGTGACACTGAGACAGGCCGGTGTGTGACACTGAGACAGGCCGGTGTGTGACTCCCGGACAGGTCGGTGTGTGACACTCGGACAGGCCGGTGTGTGAATCTCGGACAGGCCGGTGTGTGACACATGGACAGACCGGAATGTGACACTCGGACAGGCCGGTGTGTGACTCTCGGACAGGCCGGTGTGTGACACTGAGACAGGCCGGTGTGTGACACTGAGACAGGTCGGTGTGTGACACTCGGACAGGCCGGTGTGTGACTCTCGGACAGGCCGGTGTGTGACACTGAGACAGGTCGGTGTGTGACACTCGGACAGGCCGGTGTGTGACACTGAGACAGGCCGGTGTGTGACACTCGGACAGGCCGGTGTGTGACTCTCGGACAGGCCGGTGTGTGACACTGAGACAGGCCGGTGTGTGACACTGAGACAGGCCGGTGTGTGACACTGAGACAGGTCGGTGTGTGACACTCGGACAGGTCGGTGTGTGACACTCGGACAGGCCGGTGTGTGACTCTCGGACAGGCCGGTGTGTGACACTCGGACCGGCCGGTGTGTGACACTCGGACCGGCCGGTGTGTGACACTGAGACAGGCCGGTGTGTGACACATGGACAGGCCGGTGTGTGACACTCGGACAGGCCGGTGGGTGACACTCGGACAGGCCGGTGTGTGACACTCGGACAGGCCGGTGTGTGACACTCGGACAGGCCGGTGTGTGACACTGAGACAGGCCGGTGTGTGACACTCGGACAGGCCGGTGTGTGACACTCGGACAGGCCGGTGTGTGACACTGAGACAGGCCGGTGTGTGACACTCGGACAGGCCGGTGTGTGACACTCGGACAGGCCGGTGTGTGACACTCGGACAGGCCGGTGTGTGACACTCAGACAGGCCGGTGTGTGACACTCGGACAGGCCGGTGTGTGACACTGAGACAGGCCGGTGTGTGACACTCGGACAGGCCGGTGTGTGACTCTCGCACAGGCCGGTGTGTGACTCTCGGACAGGCCGGTGTGTGACACTGAGACAGGCCGGTGTGTGACACTGAGACAGGCCGGTGTGTGACACTTAGACAGGCCGGTGTGTGACACTCAGACAGGCCTGTGTGTGACACTCGGACAGGCCGGTGTGTGACACTCGGACAGGTCGGTTTGTGACTCTCGGACAGGTCGGTGTGTGACACTCGGACAGGTCGGTGTGTGACACTGAGACAGGCCGTTGTGTGACACTCGGACAGGCCGGTGTGTGACACTCAGACAGGCCGGTGTGTGACACTAAGACAGGTCGGTGTGTGACACTCGGACAGGTCAGTGTGTGACACTGAGACAGGCCGTTGTGTGACACTCGGACAGGCCGGTGTGTGACACTGAGACAGGCCGGTGTGTGACACTGAGACAGGCCGGTGTGTGACACTCGGACAGCCCGGTGTGTGACACTCGGACAGGTCGGTGTGTGACACTGAGACAGGTCGGTGTGTGACACTCGGACAGGCCGGTGTGTGACACTGAGACAGGCCGGTGTGTGACACATGGACAGGCCGGTGGGTGACACTCGGACAGGCCGGTGTGTGACACTCGGACAGGCCGGTGTGTGACACTCAGACAGGCCGGTGTGTGACACTCGGACAGGCCGGTGTGTGACACTCAGACAGGCCGGTGTGTGACACTAAGACAGGTCGGTGTGTGACACTCGGACAGGCCGGTGTGTGACACTGAGACAGGCCGGTGTGTGACACTCAGACAGGCCAGTGTGTGACAATCAGACAGGCCGGTGTGTGACACATGGACAGGCCGGTGTGTGACACTCGGACAGACCGGTGTGTGACACTGAGACAGGCCGGTGTGTGACTCTCGGACAGGCCGGTGTGTGACACTGAGACAGGTCGGTGTGTGACTCTCAGACAGGCCGGTGTGTGACACTGAGACAGGCCGGTGCGTGACACTGACACAGGCCGGTGTGTGACACTCGGACAGGCCGGTGTGTGACACTGAGACAGGCCGGTGTGTGACACTCGGACAGGCCGGTGTGTGACACTCGGACAGGCCGGTGTGTGACACTGAGACAGGCCGGTGTGTGACACTCGGACAGGCCGGTGTGTGACACTCGGACAGGCCGGTGTGTGACACTGAGACAGGCCGGTGTGTGACACTCGGACAGGCCGGTGTGTGACACTCGGACAGGCCGGTGTGTGACACTCGGACAGGCCGGTGTGTGACACTGAGACAGGCCGGTGTGTGACACTCGGACAGGCCGGTGTGTGACTCTCGCACAGGCCGGTGTGTGACTCTCGGACAGGCCGGTGTGTGACACTGAGACAGGCCGGTGTGTGACACTGAGACAGGCCGGTGTGTGACACTCAGACAGGCCTGTGTGTGACACTCGGACAGGCCGGTGTGTGACACTCGGACAGGTCGGTTTGTGACTCTCGGACAGGTCGGTGTGTGACACTCGGACAGGTCGGTGTGTGACACTGAGACAGGCCGTTGTGTGACACTCGGACAGGCCGGTGTGTGACACTCAGACAGGCCGGTGTGTGACACTAAGACAGGTCGGTGTGTGACACTCGGACAGGTCAGTGTGTGACACTGAGACAGGCCGTTGTGTGACACTCGGACAGGCCGGTGTGTGACACTGAGACAGGCCGGTGTGTGACACTGAGACAGGCCGGTGTGTGACACTGAGACAGGCCGGTGTGTGACACTCGGACAGGCCGGTGTGTGACTCTCGCACAGGCCGGTGTGTGACTCTCGGACAGGCCGGTGTGTGACACTGAGACAGGCCGGTGTGTGACACTGAGACAGGCCGGTGTGTGACACTCAGACAGGCCTGTGTGTGACACTCGGACAGGCCGGTGTGTGACACTCGGACAGGTCGGTTTGTGACTCTCGGACAGGTCGGTGTGTGACACTCGGACAGGTCGGTGTGTGACACTGAGACAGGCCGTTGTGTGACACTCGGACAGGCCGGTGTGTGACACTCAGACAGGCCGGTGTGTGACACTAAGACAGGTCGGTGTGTGACACTCGGACAGGTCAGTGTGTGACACTGAGACAGGCCGTTGTGTGACACTCGGACAGGCCGGTGTGTGACACTGAGACAGGCCGGTGTGTGACACTGAGACAGGCCGGTGTGTGACACTCAGACAGGCCAGTGTGTGACACTCAGACAGGCCAGTGTGTGACAATCAGACAGGCCGGTGTGTGACACATGGACAGGCCGGTGTGTGACACTCGGACAGGCCGGTGTGTGACACTAATTGAGGCCGGTGTGTGACACTCAGACAGACCGGTGTGTGACACTGAGACAGGCCGGTGTGTGACTCTCGGACAGGCCGGTGTGTGACACTGAGACAGGTCGGTGTGTGACCCTCAGACAGGCCGGTGTGTGACACTGAGACAGGCCGGTGCGTGACACTGAGACAGGCCGGTGTGTGACACTCGGACAGGCCGGTGTGTGACACTGAGACAGGCCGGTGTGTGACACTCGGACAGGCCGGTGTGTGACACTCGGACAGGCCGGTGTGTGACACTGAGACAGGCCGGTGTGTGACACTCGGACAGGCCGGTGTGTGACACTGAGACAGGCCGGTGTGTGACACTCGGACAGGCCGGTGTGTGAAACTTGGACAGGCCGGTGTGTGACACTCGGACAGGCCGGTGTGTGACACTAAGACAGGCCGGTGTGTGACACTGAGACAGGCCGGTGTGTGACACTCGGACAGGTCGGTGTGTGACACTAATTGAGGCCGGTGTGTGACACTCGGACAGGCCGGTGTGTGACACTGAGACAGGCCGGTGTGTGACACTCGGACAGGCCGGTGTGTGACACTGAGACAGGCCGGTGTGTGACACTCGGACAGGCCGGTGTGTGACACTCGGACAGGCCGGTGTGTGACACTGAGACCGGCCGGTGTGTGACACTCGGACAGGCCGGTGTGTGACACTCGGACAGGCCGGTGTGTGACACTGAGACAGGCCGGTGGGTGACACTGAGACAGGCCGGTGTGTGACACTTAGACAGGCCGGTGTGTGACACTCGGACAGGCCGGTGTGTGACACTGAGACAGGCCGGTGTGTGACTCTCGGACAGGCCGGTGTGTGACTCTCGGACAGGCCGGTGTGTGACACTCAGACAGGCCGGTTTGTGACACTCAGACAGGCCGGTCTGTAACACTCCGACAGGTCGGTATGTGACACTGAGACAGGCCGGTGTGTGACACTGAGACAGGCCGGTGTGTGACACTGAGACAGGCCGGTGTGTGACACTCAGACAGGCCAGTGTGTGACAATCAGACAGGCCGGTGTGTGACACATGGACAGGCCGGTGTGTGACACTCGGACAGGCCGGTGTGTGACACTAATTGAGGCCGGTGTGTGACACTCAGACAGACCGGTGTGTGACACTGAGACAGGCCGGTGTGTGACTCTCGGACAGGCCGGTGTGTGACACTGAGACAGGTCGGTGTGTGACCCTCAGACAGGCCGGTGTGTGACACTGAGACAGGCCGGTGCGTGACACTGAGACAGGCCGGTGTGTGACACTCGGACAGGCCGGTGTGTGACACTGAGACAGGCCGGTGTGTGACACTGGGACAGGCCGGTGTGTGACACTCGGACAGGCCGGTGTGTGACACTCGGACAGGCCGGTGTGTGACACTGAGACAGGCCGGTGTGTGACACTCGGACAGGCCGGTGTGTGACACTCGGACAGGCCGGTGTGTGACACTCGGACAGGCCGGTGTGTGACACTAAGACAGGCCGGTGTGTGACACTGAGACAGGCCGGTGTGTGACACTCGGACAGGTCGGTGTGTGACACTAATTGAGGCCGGTGTGTGACACTCGGACAGGCCGGTGTGTGACACTGAGACAGGCCGGTGTGTGACACTCGGACAGGCCGGTGTGTGACACTGAGACAGGCCGGTGTGTGACACTCGGACAGGCCGGTGTGTGACACTCGGACAGGCCGGTGTGTGACACTGAGACCGGCCGGTGTGTGACACTCGGACAGGCCGGTGTGTGACACTCGGACAGGCCGGTGTGTGACACTGAGACAGGCCGGTGGGTGACACTGAGACAGGCCGGTGTGTGACACTTAGACAGGCCGGTGTGTGACACTCGGACAGGCCGGTGTGTGACACTGAGACAGGCCGGTGTGTGACTCTCGGACAGGCCGGTGTGTGACTCTCGGACAGGCCGGTGTGTGACACTCAGACAGGCCGGTTTGTGACACTCAGACAGGCCGGTCTGTAACACTCCGACAGGTCGGTATGTGACACTCAGACAGGCCGGTGTGTGACACTCAGACAGGCCGGTGTGTGACACTCAGACAGGTCGGTGTGTGACACTCGGACAGGTCGGTGTGTGACACTGAGACAGGCCGGTGTGTGACACTAAGACAGGCCGTTATGTGACACTCAGACAGGCCGGTGCGTGACACTAAGAGAGGCCGGTCTGTGACACTGAGACAGGCCGGTGTGTGACACTGAGACAGGTCGGTGCGTGACACTAAGACAGGCCGGTGCGTGACACTCAGACAGGCCGGTGTGTGACACTGAGACAGGCCGGTGTGTGACACCAAGACAGGCCGGTGCGTGACACTCAGACAGGGCGGTGTGTGACTCTAAGACAGGCCGGTGCGTGACACTAAGACAGGCCGGTGCGTATCACTCAGACAGGCCGGTGTGTGACACTGAGACAGGCCGGTGTGTGACACTGAGACAGGCCGGTGTGTGACACTCGGACAGGCCGGTGTGTGACTCTCGGACAGGCCGGTGTGTGACACTGAGACAGGCCGGTGTGTGACACTGAGACAGGCCGGTGTGTGACACTCGGACAGGCCGGTGTGTGACACTCGGACAGGCCGGTGTGTGACACTGAGACAGGCCGGTGTGTGACACTGAGACAGGTCGGTGTGTGACACTCGGACAGGCCGGTGTGTGAATCTCGGACAGGCCGGTGTGTGACACATGGACAGACCAGTGTGTGACACTCGGACAGGCCGGTGTGTGACACTGAGACAGGCCGGTGTGTGACACTGAGACAGGCCGGTGTGTGAGTCTCGGACAGGCCGGTGTGTGACACTGAGACAGGCCGGTGTGTGACACTGAGACAGGCCGGTGTGTGACTCCCGGACAGGTCGGTGTGTGACACTCGGACAGGCCGGTGTGTGAATCTCGGACAGGCCGGTGTGTGACACATGGACAGACCGGAATGTGACACTCGGACAGGCCGGTGTGTGACTCTCGGACAGGCCGGTGTGTGACACTGAGACAGGCCGGTGTGTGACACTGAGACAGGTCGGTGTGTGACACTCGGACAGGCCGGTGTGTGACTCTCGGACAGGCCGGTGTGTGACACTGAGACAGGTCGGTGTGTGACACTCGGACAGGCCGGTGTGTGACACTGAGACAGGCCGGTGTGTGACACTCGGACAGGCCGGTGTGTGACTCTCGGACAGGCCGGTGTGTGACACTGAGACAGGCCGGTGTGTGACACTGAGACAGGCCGGTGTGTGACACTCGGACAGGCCGGTGTGTGACTCTCGGACAGGCCGGTGTGTGACACTCGGACCGGCCGGTGTGTGACACTCGGACCGGCCGGTGTGTGACACTGAGACAGGCCGGTGTGTGACACATGGACAGGCCGGTGGGTGACACTCGGACAGGCCGGTGGGTGACACTCGGACAGGCCGGTGTGTGACACTCAGACAGGCCGGTGTGTGACACTCAGACAGGCCGGTGTGTGACACTCGGACAGGCCGGTGTGTGACACTCGGACAGGCCTGTGTGTGACACTCGGACAGGCCGGTGTGTGACACTGAGACAGGCCGGTGTGTGACACTCGGACAGGCCGGTGTGTGACACTCGGACAGGCCGGTGTGTGACACTCAGACAGGCCGGTGTGTGACACTAAGACAGGTCGGTGTGTGACACTCGGACAGGCCGGTGCGTGACACTGAGACAGGCCGGTGTGTGACACTTGGACAGGCCGGTGTGTGACACTCAGACAGGCCGGTGTGTGACAATCAGACAGGCCGGTGTGTGACACATGGACAGGCCGGTGTGTGACACTCGGACAGGCCGGTGTGTGACACTAATTGAGGCCGGTGTGTGACACTCGGACAGACCGGTGTGTGACACTGAGACAGGCCGGTGTGTGACTCTCGGACAGGCCGGTGTGTGACACTGAGACAGGTCGGTGTGTGACTCTCAGACAGGCCGGTGTGTGACACTGAGACAGGCCGGTGCGTGACACTGAGACAGGCCGGTTTGTGACACTCGGACAGGCCGGTGTGTGACACTGAGACAGGCCGGTGTGTGACACTGGGACAGGCCGGTGTGTGACACTCGGACAGGCCGGTGTGTGACACTGAGACAGGCCGGTGTGTGACACTCGGACAGGCCGGTGTGTGACACTCGGACAGGCCGGTGTGTGACACTAAGACAGGCCGGTGGGTGACACTGAGACAGGCCGGTGTGTGACACTCGGACAGGTCGGTGTGTGACACTAATTGAGGCCGGTGTGTGACACTCGGACAGGCCGGTGTGTGACACTGAGACAGGCCGGTGTGTGACACTCGGACAGGCCGGTGTGTGACACTGAGACAGGCCGGTGTGTGACACTCGGACAGGCCGGTGTGTGACACTCGGACAGGCCGGTGTGTGACACTCGGACTGGCCGGTGTGTGACACTGAGACAGGCCGGTGGGTGACACTGAGACAGGCCGGTGTGTGACACTTAGACAGGCCGGTGTGTGACACTCGGACAGGCCGGTGTGTGACACTGAGACAGGCCGGTGTGTGACTCTCGGACAGGCCGGTGTGTGACTCTCGGACAGGCCGGTGTGTGACACTCAGACAGGCCGGTTTGTGACACTCAGACAGGCCGGTCTGTAACACTCCGACAGGTCGGTATGTGACACTCGGTCAGGTCGGTGTGTGACACTCAGACAGGCCGGTGTGTGACACTCAGACAGGCCGGTGTGTGACACTCAGACAGGTCGGTGTGTGACACTCGGACAGGTCGGTGTGTGACACTGAGACAGGCCGGTGTGTGACACTAAGACAGGCCGTTATGTGACACTCAGACAGGCCGGTGCGTGACACTAAGAGAGGCCGGTGCGTGACACTCAGACAGGCCGGTGCGTGACACTAAGAGAGGCCGGTGCGTGACACTCAGACAGGTCGGTGCGTGACACTAAGAGAGGCCGGTGCATGACACTCAGACAGGCCGGTGTGTGACACTCAGACAGGTCGGTGTGTGACACTCGGACAGGCCGGTGTGTGACACTGAGACAGGCCGGTGTGTGACTCTAAGACAGGCCGGTGTGTGACACTCGGACAGGCCGGTCTGTGACACTGAGACAGGCCGGTGTGTGACACTGAGACAGGTCGGTGCGTGACACTAAGACAGGCCGGTGTGTGACACTCAGACAGGCCGGTCTGTGACACTCAGACAGGCCGGTGTGTGACACTGAGACAGGTCGGTGCGTGACACTAAGACAGGCCGGTGCGTGACACTCAGACAGGCCGGTGTGTGACACTGAGACAGGCCGGTGTGTGACACCAAGACAGGCCGGTGCGTGACACTCAGACAGGGCGGTGTGTGACTCTAAGACAGGCCGGTGTGTGACACTCAGACAGGCCGGTGCGTGACACTCAGACAGGCCGGTGCGTGACACTAAGACAGGCCGGTGCGTATCACTCAGACAGGCCGGTGTGTGACACTGAGACAGGCCGGTGTGAGACTCTGAGACAGGCCGGTGTGTGACTCTAAGACAGGCCGGTGTGTGACACTGAGACAGGCCGGTGTGTGACACTCGGACAGGCCGGTGTGTGACACTGAGACAGGCCGGTGTGTGACACTCGGACAGGCCGGTGTGTGACACTCGGACAGGCCGGTGTGTGACACTCGGACAGGCCGGTGTGTGACACTGAGACAGGCCGGTGTGTGACACTGAGACAGGCCGGTGTGTGACTCCCGGACAGGTCGGTGTGTGACACTCGGACAGGCCGGTGTGTGAATCTCGGACAGGCCGGTGTGTGACACATGGACAGACCAGTGTGTGACACTCGGACAGGCCGGTGTGTGACACTGAGACAGGCCGGTGTGTGACACTGAGACAGGCCGGTGTGTGAGTCTCGGACAGGCCGGTGTGTGACACTGAGACAGGCCGGTGTGTGACACTGAGACAGGCCGGTGTGTGACTCCCGGACAGGTCGGTGTGTGACACTCGGACAGGCCGGTGTGTGAATCTCGGACAGGCCGGTGTGTGACACATGGACAGACCGGAGTGTGACACTCGGACAGGCCGGTGTGTGACTCTCGGACAGGCCGGTGTGTGACACTGAGACAGGCCGGTGTGTGACACTGAGACAGGTCGGTGTGTGACACTCGGACAGGCCGGTGTGTGACTCTCGGACAGGCCGGTGTGTGACACTGAGACAGGTCGGTGTGTGACACTCGGACAGGCCGGTGTGTGACACTGAGACAGGCCGGTGTGTGACACTCGGACAGGCCGGTGTGTGACTCTCGGACAGGCCGGTGTGTGACACTGAGACAGGCCGGTGTGTGACACTGAGACAGGCCGGTGTGTGACACTGAGACAGGTCGGTGTGTGACACTCGGACAGGCCGGTGTGTGTCTCTCGGACAGGCCGGTGTGTGACACTCGGACAGGCCGGTGTGTGACACTCGGACCGGCCGGTGTGTGACACTGAGACAGGTCGGTGCGTGACACTAAGACAGGCCGGTGCGTGACACTCAGACAGGCCGGTGTGTGACACTGAGACAGGCCGGTGTGTGACACCAAGACAGGCCGGTGCGTGACACTCAGACAGGGCGGTGTGTGACTCTAAGACAGGCCGGTGTGTGACACTCAGACAGGCCGGTGCGTGACACTCAGACAGGCCGGTGCGTGACACTAAGACAGGCCGGTGCGTATCACTCAGACAGGCCGGTGTGTGACACTGAGACAGGCCGGTGTGAGACTCTGAGACAGGCCGGTGTGTGACTCTAAGACAGGCCGGTGTGTGACACTGAGACAGGCCGGTGTGTGACACTCGGACAGGCCGGTGTGTGACACTGAGACAGGCCGGTGTGTGACACTCGGACAGGCCGGTGTGTGACACTCGGACAGGCCGGTGTGTGACACTCGGACAGGCCGGTGTGTGACACTGAGACAGGCCGGTGTGTGACACTGAGACAGGCCGGTGTGTGACTCCCGGACAGGTCGGTGTGTGACACTCGGACAGGCCGGTGTGTGAATCTCGGACAGGCCGGTGTGTGACACATGGACAGACCAGTGTGTGACACTCGGACAGGCCGGTGTGTGACACTGAGACAGGCCGGTGTGTGACACTGAGACAGGCCGGTGTGTGAGTCTCGGACAGGCCGGTGTGTGACACTGAGACAGGCCGGTGTGTGACACTGAGACAGGCCGGTGTGTGACTCCCGGACAGGTCGGTGTGTGACACTCGGACAGGCCGGTGTGTGAATCTCGGACAGGCCGGTGTGTGACACATGGACAGACCGGAGTGTGACACTCGGACAGGCCGGTGTGTGACTCTCGGACAGGCCGGTGTGTGACACTGAGACAGGCCGGTGTGTGACACTGAGACAGGTCGGTGTGTGACACTCGGACAGGCCGGTGTGTGACTCTCGGACAGGCCGGTGTGTGACACTGAGACAGGTCGGTGTGTGACACTCGGACAGGCCGGTGTGTGACACTGAGACAGGCCGGTGTGTGACACTCGGACAGGCCGGTGTGTGACTCTCGGACAGGCCGGTGTGTGACACTGAGACAGGCCGGTGTGTGACACTGAGACAGGCCGGTGTGTGACACTGAGACAGGTCGGTGTGTGACACTCGGACAGGCCGGTGTGTGTCTCTCGGACAGGCCGGTGTGTGACACTCGGACAGGCCGGTGTGTGACACTCGGACCGGCCGGTGTGTGACACTGAGACAGGCCGGTGTGTGACACATGGACAGGCCGGTGGGTGACACTCGGACAGGCCGGTGTGTGACACTCGGACAGGCCGGTGTGTGACACTCAGACAGGCCGGTGTGTGACACTCAGACAGGCCGGTGTGTGACACTCGGACAGGCCGGTGTGTGACACTCGGACAGGCCGGTGTGTGACACTGAGACAGGCCGGTGTGTGACACTCGGACAGGCCGGTGTGTGACACTCGGACAGGCCGGTGTGTGACACTAAGACAAGTCGGTGTGTTACACTCGGACAGGCCGGTGTGTGACACTGAGACAGGCCGGTGTGTGACACTGAGTCAGGCCGGTGTGTGACACTCAGACAGGCCAGTGTGTGACAATCAGACAGGCCGGTGTGTGACACATGGACAGGCCGGTGTGTGACACTCGGACAGGTCGGTGTGTGACACTAATTGAGGCCGGTGTGTGACACTCGGACAGACCGGTGTGTGACACTGAGACAGGCCGGTGTGTGACTCTCGGACAGGCCGGTGTGTGACACTGAGACAGGTCGGTGTGTGACTCTCAGACAGGCCGGTGTGTGACACTGAGACAGGCCGGTGCGTGACACTGAGACAGGCCGGTGTGTGACACTCGGACAGGCCGGTGTGTGACACTGAGACAGGCCGGTGTGTGACACTCGGACAGGCCGGTGTGTGACACTCGGACAGGCCGGTGTGTGACACTGAGACAGGCCGGTGTGTGACACTCGGACAGGCCGGTGTGTGACACTGAGACAGGCCGGTGTGTGACACTCGGACAGGCCGGTGTGTGACACTCGGACAGGCCGGTGTGTGACACTCGGACAGGCCGGTGTGTGACACTTGGACAGGCCGGTGCGTGACACTCAGACAGGCCGGTGTGTGACTCTCGGACAGGCCGGTGTGTGACACTGAGACAGGCCGGTGTGTGACACTCGGACAGGCCGGTGTGTGACTCTCGGACAGGCCGGTGTGTGACTCTCGGACAGGCCGGTGTGTGACACTCAGACAGGCCGGTGTGTGACACTGAGACAGGCCGGTGTGTGACACTGAGACAGGCCGGTGTGTGACACTCAGACAGGCCTGTGTGTGACACTCGGACAGGCCTGTGTGTGACACTCGGACAGGTCGGTTTGTGACTCTCGGACAGGTCGGTGTGTGACACTCGGACAGGCCTGTGTGTGACACTCGGACAGGTCGGTTTGTGACTCTCGGACAGGTCGGTGTGTGACACTCGGACAGGTCGGTGTGTGACACTGAGACAGGCCTTTGTGTGACACTGAGACACGCCGGTGTGTGACACTGAGACAGGCCGGTGTGTGACACTCGGACAGGCCGGTGTGTGACACTCAGACAGGCCGGTGTGTGACACTAAGACAGGTCGGTGTGTGACACTCGGACAGGTCGGTGTGTGACACTGAGACAGGCCGTTGTGTGACACTCGGACAGGCCGGTGTGTGACACTGAGACAGGCCGGTGTGTGACACTGAGACAGGCCGGTGTGTGACACTGAGTCAGGCCGGTGTGTGACACTCAGACAGGCCAGTGTGTGACAATCAGACAGGCCAGTGTGTGACAATCAGACAGGCCGGTGTGTGACACATGGACAGGCCGGTGTGTGACACTCGGACAGGCCGGTGTGTGACACTAATTGAGGCCGGTGTGTGACACTCAGACAGACCGGTGTGTGACACTGAGACAGGCCGGTGTGTGACTCTCGGACAGGCCGGTGTGTGACACTGAGACAGGTCGGTGTGTGACTCTCAGACAGGCCGGTGTGTGACACTGAGACAGGCCGGTGCGTGACACTGAGACAGGCCGGTGCGTGACACTCGGACAGGTCGGTTTGTGACTCTCGGACAGGTCGGTGTGTGACACTCGGACAGGTCGGTGTGTGACACTCGGACAGGTCGGTGTGTGACACTGAGACAGGCCGTTGTGTGACACTCGGACAGGCCGTTGTGTGACACTCAGACAGGCCGGTGTATGACACTAAGACAGGTCGGTGTGTGACACTCGGACAGGTCAGTGTGTGACACTGAGACAGGCCGTTGTGTGACACTCGGACAGGCCGGTGTGTGACACTGAGACAGGCCGGTGTGTGACACTGAGACAGGCCGGTGTGTGACACTCAGACAGGCCAGTGTGTGACAATCAGACAGGCCGGTGTGTGACACATGGACAGGCCGGTGTGTGACACTCGGACAGGCCGGTGTGTGACACTAATTGAGGCCGGTGTGTGACACTCAGACAGACCGGTGTGTGACACTGAGACAGGCCGGTGTGTGACTCTCGGACAGGCCGGTGTGTGACACTGAGACAGGTCGGTGTGTGACCCTCAGACAGGCCGGTGTGTGACACTGAGACAGGCCGGTGCGTGACACTGAGACAGGCCGGTGTGTGACACTCGGACAGGCCGGTGTGTGACACTGAGACAGGCCGGTGTGTGACACTCGGACAGGCCGGTGTGTGACACTCGGACAGGCCGGTGTGTGACACTGAGACAGGCCGGTGTGTGACACTCGGACAGGCCGGTGTGTGACACTGAGACAGGCCGGTGTGTGACACTCGGACAGGCCGGTGTGTGACACTCGGACAGGCCGGTGTGTGACACTGAGACAGGCCGGTGTGTGACACTCGGACAGGCCGGTGTGTGACACTTGGACAGGCCGGTGTGTGACACTCGGACAGGCCGGTGTGTGACACTAAGACAGGCCGGTGTGTGACACTGAGACAGGCCGGTGTGTGACACTCGGACAGGTCGGTGTGTGACACTAATTGAGGCCGGTGTGTGACACTCGGACAGGCCGGTGTGTGACACTGAGACAGGCCGGTGTGTGACACTCGGACAGGCCGGTGTGTGACACTGAGACAGGCCGGTGTGTGACACTCGGACAGGCCGGTGTGTGACATTCGGACAGGCCGGTGTGTGACACTGAGACCGGCCGGTGTGTGACACTCGGACAGGCCGGTGTGTGACACTCGGACAGGCCGGTGTGTGACACTGAGACAGGCCGGTGGGTGACACTGAGACAGGCCGGTGTGTGACACTTAGACAGGCCGGTGTGTGACACTCGGACAGGCCGGTGTGTGACACTGAGACAGGCCGGTGTGTGACTCTCGGACAGGCCGGTGTGTGACTCTCGGACAGGCCGGTGTGTGACACTCAGACAGGCCGGTTTGTGACACTCAGACAGGCCGGTCTGTAACACTCCGACAGGTCGGTATGTGACACTCAGACAGGCCGGTGTGTGACACTCAGACAGGCCGGTGTGTGACACTCAGACAGGTCGGTGTGTGACACTCGGACAGGTCGGTGTGTGACACTGAGACAGGCCGGTGTGTGACACTAAGACAGGCCGTTATGTGACACTCAGACAGGCCGGTGCGTGACACTAAGAGAGGCCGGTCTGTGACACTGAGACAGGCCGGTGTGTGACACTGAGACAGGTCGGTGCGTGACACTAAGACAGGCCGGTGCGTGACACTCAGACAGGCCGGTGTGTGACACTGAGACAGGCCGGTGTGTGACACCAAGACAGGCCGGTGCGTGACACTCAGACAGGGCGGTGTGTGACTCTAAGACAGGCCGGTGCGTGACACTAAGACAGGCCGGTGCGTATCACTCAGACAGGCCGGTGTGTGACACTGAGACAGGCCGGTGTGAGACTCTGAGACAGGCCGGTGTGTGACTCTAAGACAGGCCGGTGTGTGACACTGAGACAGGCCGGTGTGTGACACTCGGACAGGCCGGTGTGTGACACTGAGACAGGCCGGTGTGTGACACTCGGACAGGCCGGTGTGTGACACTCGGACAGGCCGGTGTGTGACACTGAGACAGGCCGGTGTGTGACTCCCGGACAGGTCGGTGTGTGACACTCGGACAGGCCGGTGTGTGAATCTCGGACAGGCCGGTGTGTGACACATGGACAGACCAGTGTGTGACACTCGGACAGGCCGGTGTGTGACACTGAGACAGGCCGGTGTGTGACACTGAGACAGGCCGGTGTGTGAGTCTCGGACAGGCCGGTGTGTGACACTGAGACAGGCCGGTGTGTGACACTGAGACAGGCCGGTGTGTGACTCCCGGACAGGTCGGTGTGTGACACTCGGACAGGCCGGTGTGTGAATCTCGGACAGGCCGGTGTGTGACACATGGACAGACCGGAATGTGACACTCGGACAGGCCGGTGTGTGACTCTCGGACAGGCCGGTGTGTGACACTGAGACAGGCCGGTGTGTGACACTGAGACAGGTCGGTGTGTGACACTCGGACAGGCCGGTGTGTGACTCTCGGACAGGCCGGTGTGTGACACTGAGACAGGTCGGTGTGTGACACTCGGACAGGCCGGTGTGTGACACTGAGACAGGCCGGTGTGTGACACTCGGACAGGCCGGTGTGTGACTCTCGGACAGGCCGGTGTGTGACACTGAGACAGGCCGGTGTGTGACACTGAGACAGGCCGGTGTGTGACACTGAGACAGGTCGGTGTGTGACACTCGGACAGGTCGGTGTGTGACACTCGGACAGGCCGGTGTGTGACTCTCGGACAGGCCGGTGTGTGACACTCGGACCGGCCGGTGTGTGACACTCGGACCGGCCGGTGTGTGACACTGAGACAGGCCGGTGTGTGACACATGGACAGGCCGGTGTGTGACACTCGGACAGGCCGGTGGGTGACACTCGGACAGGCCGGTGTGTGACACTCGGACAGGCCGGTGTGTGACACTCGGACAGGCCGGTGTGTGACACTGAGACAGGCCGGTGTGTGACACTCGGACAGGCCGGTGTGTGACACTCGGACAGGCCGGTGTGTGACACTGAGACAGGCCGGTGTGTGACACTCGGACAGGCCGGTGTGTGACACTCGGACAGGCCGGTGTGTGACACTCGGACAGGCCGGTGTGTGACACTCAGACAGGCCGGTGTGTGACACTCGGACAGGCCGGTGTGTGACACTGAGACAGGCCGGTGTGTGACACTCGGACAGGCCGGTGTGTGACTCTCGCACAGGCCGGTGTGTGACTCTCGGACAGGCCGGTGTGTGACACTGAGACAGGCCGGTGTGTGACACTGAGACAGGCCGGTGTGTGACACTGAGACAGGCCGGTGTGTGACACTCAGACAGGCCTGTGTGTGACACTCGGACAGGCCGGTGTGTGACACTCGGACAGGTCGGTTTGTGACTCTCGGACAGGTCGGTGTGTGACACTCGGACAGGTCGGTGTGTGACACTGAGACAGGCCGTTGTGTGACACTCGGACAGGCCGGTGTGTGACACTCAGACAGGCCGGTGTGTGACACTAAGACAGGTCGGTGTGTGACACTCAGACAGGCCGGTGTGTGACACTCGGACAGGCCGGTCTGTGACACTGAGACAGGCCGGTGTGTGACACTGAGACAGGTCGGTGCGTGACACTAAGACAGGCCGGTGTGTGACACTCAGACAGGCCGGTCTGTGACACTCAGACAGGCCGGTGTGTGACACTGAGACAGGTCGGTGCGTGACACTAAGACAGGCCGGTGCGTGACACTCAGACAGGCCGGTGTGTGACACTGAGACAGGCCGGTGTGTGACACCAAGACAGGCCGGTGCGTGACACTCAGACAGGGCGGTGTGTGACTCTAAGACAGGCCGGTGTGTGACACTCAGACAGGCCGGTGCGTGACACTCAGACAGGCCGGTGCGTGACACTAAGACAGGCCGGTGCGTATCACTCAGACAGGCCGGTGTGTGACACTGAGACAGGCCGGTGTGAGACTCTGAGACAGGCCGGTGTGTGACTCTAAGACAGGCCGGTGTGTGACACTGAGACAGGCCGGTGTGTGACACTCGGACAGGCCGGTGTGTGACACTGAGACAGGCCGGTGTGTGACACTCGGACAGGCCGGTGTGTGACACTCGGACAGGCCGGTGTGTGACACTCGGACAGGCCGGTGTGTGACATCGGACAGGCCGGTGTGTGACACTGAGACAGGCCGGTGTGTGACACTGAGACAGGCCGGTGTGTGACTCCCGGACAGGTCGGTGTGTGACACTCGGACAGGCCGGTGTGTGAATCTCGGACAGGCCGGTGTGTGACACATGGACAGACCAGTGTGTGACACTCGGACAGGCCGGTGTGTGACACTGAGACAGGCCGGTGTGTGACACTGAGACAGGCCGGTGTGTGAGTCTCGGACAGGCCGGTGTGTGACACTGAGACAGGCCGGTGTGTGACACTGAGACAGGCCGGTGTGTGACACTGAGACAGGCCGGTGTGTGACTCCCGGACAGGTCGGTGTGTGACACTCGGACAGGCCGGTGTGTGAATCTCGGACAGGCCGGTGTGTGACACATGGACAGACCGGAGTGTGACACTCGGACAGGCCGGTGTGTGACTCTCGGACAGGCCGGTGTGTGACACTGAGACAGGCCGGTGTGTGACACTGAGACAGGTCGGTGTGTGACACTCGGACAGGCCGGTGTGTGACTCTCGGACAGGCCGGTGTGTGACACTGAGACAGGTCGGTGTGTGACACTCGGACAGGCCGGTGTGTGACACTGAGACAGGCCGGTGTGTGACACTCGGACAGGCCGGTGTGTGACTCTCGGACAGGCCGGTGTGTGACACTGAGACAGGCCGGTGTGTGACACTGAGACAGGCCGGTGTGTGACACTGAGACAGGCCGGTGTGTGACACTCGGACAGGCCGGTGTGTGTCTCTCGGACAGGCCGGTGTGTGACACTCGGACAGGCCGGTGTGTGACACTCGGACCGGCCGGTGTGTGACACTGAGACAGGTCGGTGCGTGACACTAAGACAGGCCGGTGCGTGACACTCAGACAGGCCGGTGTGTGACACTGAGACAGGCCGGTGTGTGACACCAAGACAGGCCGGTGCGTGACACTCAGACAGGGCGGTGTGTGACTCTAAGACAGGCCGGTGTGTGACACTCAGACAGGCCGGTGCGTGACACTCAGACAGGCCGGTGCGTGACACTAAGACAGGCCGGTGCGTATCACTCAGACAGGCCGGTGTGTGACACTGAGACAGGCCGGTGTGAGACTCTGAGACAGGCCGGTGTGTGACTCTAAGACAGGCCGGTGTGTGACACTGAGACAGGCCGGTGTGTGACACTCGGACAGGCCGGTGTGTGACACTGAGACAGGCCGGTGTGTGACACTCGGACAGGCCGGTGTGTGACACTCGGACAGGCCGGTGTGTGACACTCGGACAGGCCGGTGTGTGACACTGAGACAGGCCGGTGTGTGACACTGAGACAGGCCGGTGTGTGACTCCCGGACAGGTCGGTGTGTGACACTCGGACAGGCCGGTGTGTGAATCTCGGACAGGCCGGTGTGTGACACATGGACAGACCAGTGTGTGACACTCGGACAGGCCGGTGTGTGACACTGAGACAGGCCGGTGTGTGACACTGAGACAGGCCGGTGTGTGAGTCTCGGACAGGCCGGTGTGTGACACTGAGACAGGCCGGTGTGTGACACTGAGACAGGCCGGTGTGTGACTCCCGGACAGGTCGGTGTGTGACACTCGGACAGGCCGGTGTGTGAATCTCGGACAGGCCGGTGTGTGACACATGGACAGACCGGAGTGTGACACTCGGACAGGCCGGTGTGTGACTCTCGGACAGGCCGGTGTGTGACACTGAGACAGGCCGGTGTGTGACACTGAGACAGGTCGGTGTGTGACACTCGGACAGGCCGGTGTGTGACTCTCGGACAGGCCGGTGTGTGACACTGAGACAGGTCGGTGTGTGACACTCGGACAGGCCGGTGTGTGACACTGAGACAGGCCGGTGTGTGACACTCGGACAGGCCGGTGTGTGACTCTCGGACAGGCCGGTGTGTGACACTGAGACAGGCCGGTGTGTGACACTGAGACAGGCCGGTGTGTGACACTGAGACAGGTCGGTGTGTGACACTCGGACAGGCCGGTGTGTGTCTCTCGGACAGGCCGGTGTGTGACACTCGGACAGGCCGGTGTGTGACACTCGGACCGGCCGGTGTGTGACACTGAGACAGGCCGGTGTGTGACACATGGACAGGCCGGTGGGTGACACTCGGACAGGCCGGTGTGTGACACTCGGACAGGCCGGTGTGTGACACTCAGACAGGCCGGTGTGTGACACTCAGACAGGCCGGTGTGTGACACTCGGACAGGCCGGTGTGTGACACTCGGACAGGCCGGTGTGTGACACTGAGACAGGCCGGTGTGTGACACTCGGACAGGCCGGTGTGTGACACTCGGACAGGCCGGTGTGTGACACTAAGACAAGTCGGTGTGTTACACTCGGACAGGCCGGTGTGTGACACTGAGACAGGCCGGTGTGTGACACTGAGTCAGGCCGGTGTGTGACACTCAGACAGGCCAGTGTGTGACAATCAGACAGGCCGGTGTGTGACACATGGACAGGCCGGTGTGTGACACTCGGACAGGTCGGTGTGTGACACTAATTGAGGCCGGTGTGTGACACTCGGACAGACCGGTGTGTGACACTGAGACAGGCCGGTGTGTGACTCTCGGACAGGCCGGTGTGTGACACTGAGACAGGTCGGTGTGTGACTCTCAGACAGGCCGGTGTGTGACACTGAGACAGGCCGGTGCGTGACACTGAGACAGGCCGGTGTGTGACACTCGGACAGGCCGGTGTGTGACACTGAGACAGGCCGGTGTGTGACACTCGGACAGGCCGGTGTGTGACACTCGGACAGGCCGGTGTGTGACACTGAGACAGGCCGGTGTGTGACACTCGGACAGGCCGGTGTGTGACACTGAGACAGGCCGGTGTGTGACACTCGGACAGGCCGGTGTGTGACACTCGGACAGGCCGGTGTGTGACACTCGGACAGGCCGGTGTGTGACACTTGGACAGGCCGGTGCGTGACACTCAGACAGGCCGGTGTGTGACTCTCGGACAGGCCGGTGTGTGACACTGAGACAGGCCGGTGTGTGACACTCGGACAGGCCGGTGTGTGACTCTCGGACAGGCCGGTGTGTGACTCTCGGACAGGCCGGTGTGTGACACTCAGACAGGCCGGTGTGTGACACTGAGACAGGCCGGTGTGTGACACTGAGACAGGCCGGTGTGTGACACTCAGACAGGCCTGTGTGTGACACTCGGACAGGCCTGTGTGTGACACTCGGACAGGTCGGTTTGTGACTCTCGGACAGGTCGGTGTGTGACACTCGGACAGGCCTGTGTGTGACACTCGGACAGGTCGGTTTGTGACTCTCGGACAGGTCGGTGTGTGACACTCGGACAGGTCGGTGTGTGACACTGAGACAGGCCTTTGTGTGACACTGAGACACGCCGGTGTGTGACACTGAGACAGGCCGGTGTGTGACACTCGGACAGGCCGGTGTGTGACACTCAGACAGGCCGGTGTGTGACACTAAGACAGGTCGGTGTGTGACACTCGGACAGGTCGGTGTGTGACACTGAGACAGGCCGTTGTGTGACACTCGGACAGGCCGGTGTGTGACACTGAGACAGGCCGGTGTGTGACACTGAGACAGGCCGGTGTGTGACACTGAGTCAGGCCGGTGTGTGACACTCAGACAGGCCAGTGTGTGACAATCAGACAGGCCAGTGTGTGACAATCAGACAGGCCGGTGTGTGACACATGGACAGGCCGGTGTGTGACACTCGGACAGGCCGGTGTGTGACACTAATTGAGGCCGGTGTGTGACACTCAGACAGACCGGTGTGTGACACTGAGACAGGCCGGTGTGTGACTCTCGGACAGGCCGGTGTGTGACACTGAGACAGGTCGGTGTGTGACTCTCAGACAGGCCGGTGTGTGACACTGAGACAGGCCGGTGCGTGACACTGAGACAGGCCGGTGTGTGACACTCGGACAGGTCGGTTTGTGACTCTCGGACAGGTCGGTGTGTGACACTCGGACAGGTCGGTGTGTGACACTCGGACAGGTCGGTGTGTGACACTGAGACAGGCCGTTGTGTGACACTCGGACAGGCCGTTGTGTGACACTCAGACAGGCCGGTGTATGACACTAAGACAGGTCGGTGTGTGACACTCGGACAGGTCAGTGTGTGACACTGAGACAGGCCGTTGTGTGACACTCGGACAGGCCGGTGTGTGACACTGAGACAGGCCGGTGTGTGACACTGAGACAGGCCGGTGTGTGACACTCAGACAGGCCAGTGTGTGACAATCAGACAGGCCGGTGTGTGACACATGGACAGGCCGGTGTGTGACACTCGGACAGGCCGGTGTGTGACACTAATTGAGGCCGGTGTGTGACACTCAGACAGACCGGTGTGTGACACTGAGACAGGCCGGTGTGTGACTCTCGGACAGGCCGGTGTGTGACACTGAGACAGGTCGGTGTGTGACCCTCAGACAGGCCGGTGTGTGACACTGAGACAGGCCGGTGCGTGACACTGAGACAGGCCGGTGTGTGACACTCGGACAGGCCGGTGTGTGACACTGAGACAGGCCGGTGTGTGACACTCGGACAGGCCGGTGTGTGACACTCGGACAGGCCGGTGTGTGACACTGAGACAGGCCGGTGTGTGACACTCGGACAGGCCGGTGTGTGACACTGAGACAGGCCGGTGTGTGACACTCGGACAGGCCGGTGTGTGACACTTGGACAGGCCGGTGTGTGACACTCGGACAGGCCGGTGTGTGACACTAAGACAGGCCGGTGTGTGACACTGAGACAGGCCGGTGTGTGACACTCGGACAGGTCGGTGTGTGACACTAATTGAGGCCGGTGTGTGACACTCGGACAGGCCGGTGTGTGACACTGAGACAGGCCGGTGTGTGACACTCGGACAGGCCGGTGTGTGACACTGAGACAGGCCGGTGTGTGACACTCGGACAGGCCGGTGTGTGACATTCGGACAGGCCGGTGTGTGACACTGAGACCGGCCGGTGTGTGACACTCGGACAGGCCGGTGTGTGACACTCGGACAGGCCGGTGTGTGACACTGAGACAGGCCGGTGGGTGACACTGAGACAGGCCGGTGTGTGACACTTAGACAGGCCGGTGTGTGACACTCGGACAGGCCGGTGTGTGACACTGAGACAGGCCGGTGTGTGACTCTCGGACAGGCCGGTGTGTGACTCTCGGACAGGCCGGTGTGTGACACTCAGACAGGCCGGTTTGTGACACTCAGACAGGCCGGTCTGTAACACTCCGACAGGTCGGTATGTGACACTCAGACAGGCCGGTGTGTGACACTCAGACAGGCCGGTGTGTGACACTCAGACAGGTCGGTGTGTGACACTCGGACAGGTCGGTGTGTGACACTGAGACAGGCCGGTGTGTGACACTAAGACAGGCCGTTATGTGACACTCAGACAGGCCGGTGCGTGACACTAAGAGAGGCCGGTCTGTGACACTGAGACAGGCCGGTGTGTGACACTGAGACAGGTCGGTGCGTGACACTAAGACAGGCCGGTGCGTGACACTCAGACAGGCCGGTGTGTGACACTGAGACAGGCCGGTGTGTGACACCAAGACAGGCCGGTGCGTGACACTCAGACAGGGCGGTGTGTGACTCTAAGACAGGCCGGTGCGTGACACTAAGACAGGCCGGTGCGTATCACTCAGACAGGCCGGTGTGTGACACTGAGACAGGCCGGTGTGAGACTCTGAGACAGGCCGGTGTGTGACTCTAAGACAGGCCGGTGTGTGACACTGAGACAGGCCGGTGTGTGACACTCGGACAGGCCGGTGTGTGACACTGAGACAGGCCGGTGTGTGACACTCGGACAGGCCGGTGTGTGACACTCGGACAGGCCGGTGTGTGACACTGAGACAGGCCGGTGTGTGACTCCCGGACAGGTCGGTGTGTGACACTCGGACAGGCCGGTGTGTGAATCTCGGACAGGCCGGTGTGTGACACATGGACAGACCAGTGTGTGACACTCGGACAGGCCGGTGTGTGACACTGAGACAGGCCGGTGTGTGACACTGAGACAGGCCGGTGTGTGAGTCTCGGACAGGCCGGTGTGTGACACTGAGACAGGCCGGTGTGTGACACTGAGACAGGCCGGTGTGTGACTCCCGGACAGGTCGGTGTGTGACACTCGGACAGGCCGGTGTGTGAATCTCGGACAGGCCGGTGTGTGACACATGGACAGACCGGAATGTGACACTCGGACAGGCCGGTGTGTGACTCTCGGACAGGCCGGTGTGTGACACTGAGACAGGCCGGTGTGTGACACTGAGACAGGTCGGTGTGTGACACTCGGACAGGCCGGTGTGTGACTCTCGGACAGGCCGGTGTGTGACACTGAGACAGGTCGGTGTGTGACACTCGGACAGGCCGGTGTGTGACACTGAGACAGGCCGGTGTGTGACACTCGGACAGGCCGGTGTGTGACTCTCGGACAGGCCGGTGTGTGACACTGAGACAGGCCGGTGTGTGACACTGAGACAGGCCGGTGTGTGACACTGAGACAGGTCGGTGTGTGACACTCGGACAGGTCGGTGTGTGACACTCGGACAGGCCGGTGTGTGACTCTCGGACAGGCCGGTGTGTGACACTCGGACCGGCCGGTGTGTGACACTCGGACCGGCCGGTGTGTGACACTGAGACAGGCCGGTGTGTGACACATGGACAGGCCGGTGTGTGACACTCGGACAGGCCGGTGGGTGACACTCGGACAGGCCGGTGTGTGACACTCGGACAGGCCGGTGTGTGACACTCGGACAGGCCGGTGTGTGACACTGAGACAGGCCGGTGTGTGACACTCGGACAGGCCGGTGTGTGACACTCGGACAGGCCGGTGTGTGACACTGAGACAGGCCGGTGTGTGACACTCGGACAGGCCGGTGTGTGACACTCGGACAGGCCGGTGTGTGACACTCGGACAGGCCGGTGTGTGACACTCAGACAGGCCGGTGTGTGACACTCGGACAGGCCGGTGTGTGACACTGAGACAGGCCGGTGTGTGACACTCGGACAGGCCGGTGTGTGACTCTCGCACAGGCCGGTGTGTGACTCTCGGACAGGCCGGTGTGTGACACTGAGACAGGCCGGTGTGTGACACTGAGACAGGCCGGTGTGTGACACTCAGACAGGCCTGTGTGTGACACTCGGACAGGCCGGTGTGTGACACTCGGACAGGTCGGTTTGTGACTCTCGGACAGGTCGGTGTGTGACACTCGGACAGGTCGGTGTGTGACACTGAGACAGGCCGTTGTGTGACACTCGGACAGGCCGGTGTGTGACACTCAGACAGGCCGGTGTGTGACACTAAGACAGGTCGGTGTGTGACACTCGGACAGGTCAGTGTGTGACACTGAGACAGGCCGTTGTGTGACACTCGGACAGGCCGGTGTGTGACACTGAGACAGGCCGGTGTGTGACACTGAGACAGGCCGGTGTGTGACACTCGGACAGCCCGGTGTGTGACACTCGGACAGGTCGGTGTGTGACACTGAGACAGGTCGGTGTGTGACACTCGGACAGGCCGGTGTGTGACACTGAGACAGGCCGGTGTGTGACACATGGACAGGCCGGTGGGTGACACTCGGACAGGCCGGTGTGTGACACTCGGACAGGCCGGTGTGTGACACTCAGACAGGCCGGTGTGTGACACTCGGACAGGCCGGTGTGTGACACTCAGACAGGCCGGTGTGTGACACTAAGACAGGTCGGTGTGTGACACTCGGACAGGCCGGTGTGTGACACTGAGACAGGCCGGTGTGTGACACTCAGACAGGCCAGTGTGTGACAATCAGACAGGCCGGTGTGTGACACATGGACAGGCCGGTGTGTGACACTCGGACAGACCGGTGTGTGACACTGAGACAGGCCGGTGTGTGACTCTCGGACAGGCCGGTGTGTGACACTGAGACAGGTCGGTGTGTGACTCTCAGACAGGCCGGTGTGTGACACTGAGACAGGCCGGTGCGTGACACTGAGACAGGCCGGTGTGTGACACTCGGACAGGCCGGTGTGTGACACTGAGACAGGCCGGTGTGTGACACTCGGACAGGCCGGTGTGTGACACTCGGACAGGCCGGTGTGTGACACTGAGACAGGCCGGTGTGTGACACTCGGACAGGCCGGTGTGTGACACTCGGACAGGCCGGTGTGTGACACTGAGACAGGCCGGTGTGTGACACTCGGACAGGCCGGTGTGTGACACTCGGACAGGCCGGTGTGTGACACTCAGACAGGCCGGTGTGTGACACTCGGACAGGCCGGTGTGTGACACTGAGACAGGCCGGTGTGTGACACTCGGACAGGCCGGTGTGTGACTCTCGCACAGGCCGGTGTGTGACTCTCGGACAGGCCGGTGTGTGACACTGAGACAGGCCGGTGTGTGACACTGAGACAGGCCGGTGTGTGACACTCAGACAGGCCTGTGTGTGACACTCGGACAGGCCGGTGTGTGACACTCGGACAGGTCGGTTTGTGACTCTCGGACAGGTCGGTGTGTGACACTCGGACAGGTCGGTGTGTGACACTGAGACAGGCCGTTGTGTGACACTCGGACAGGCCGGTGTGTGACACTCAGACAGGCCGGTGTGTGACACTAAGACAGGTCGGTGTGTGACACTCGGACAGGTCAGTGTGTGACACTGAGACAGGCCGTTGTGTGACACTCGGACAGGCCGGTGTGTGACACTGAGACAGGCCGGTGTGTGACACTGAGACAGGCCGGTGTGTGACACTGAGACAGGCCGGTGTGTGACACTCAGACAGGCCAGTGTGTGACACTCAGACAGGCCAGTGTGTGACACTCAGACAGGCCAGTGTGTGACAATCAGACAGGCCGGTGTGTGACACATGGACAGGCCGGTGTGTGACACTCGGACAGGCCGGTGTGTGACACTAATTGAGGCCGGTGTGTGACACTCAGACAGACCGGTGTGTGACACTGAGACAGGCCGGTGTGTGACTCTCGGACAGGCCGGTGTGTGACACTGAGACAGGTCGGTGTGTGACCCTCAGACAGGCCGGTGTGTGACACTGAGACAGGCCGGTGCGTGACACTGAGACAGGCCGGTGTGTGACACTCGGACAGGCCGGTGTGTGACACTGAGACAGGCCGGTGTGTGACACTCGGACAGGCCGGTGTGTGACACTCGGACAGGCCGGTGTGTGACACTGAGACAGGCCGGTGTGTGACACTCGGACAGGCCGGTGTGTGACACTGAGACAGGCCGGTGTGTGACACTGAGACAGGCCGGTGTGTGACACTCGGACAGGCCGGTGTGTGAAACTTGGACAGGCCGGTGTGTGACACTCGGACAGGCCGGTGTGTGACACTAAGACAGGCCGGTGTGTGACACTGA
Source organism: Chiloscyllium punctatum (assembly GCF_047496795.1). NCBI lineage: Eukaryota > Metazoa > Chordata > Chondrichthyes > Orectolobiformes > Hemiscylliidae > Chiloscyllium > Chiloscyllium punctatum. The sequence goes on along the minus strand of NC_092780.1, from coordinate 48,010,436 downwards.
GACAGGCCGGTGTGTGACACTCGGACAGGTCGGTGTGTGACACTAATTGAGGCCGGTGTGTGACACTCGGACAGGCCGGTGTGTGACACTGAGACAGGCCGGTGTGTGACACTCGGACAGGCCGGTGTGTGACACTGAGACAGGCCGGTGTGTGACACTCGGACAGGCCGGTGTGTGACACTCGGACAGGCCGGTGTGTGACACTGAGACCGGCCGGTGTGTGACACTCGGACAGGCCGGTGTGTGACACTCGGACAGGCCGGTGTGTGACACTGAGACAGGCCGGTGGGTGACACTGAGACAGGCCGGTGTGTGACACTTAGACAGGCCGGTGTGTGACACTCGGACAGGCCGGTGTGTGACACTGAGACAGGCCGGTGTGTGACTCTCGGACAGGCCGGTGTGTGACTCTCGGACAGGCCGGTGTGTGACACTCAGACAGGCCGGTTTGTGACACTCAGACAGGCCGGTCTGTAACACTCCGACAGGTCGGTATGTGACACTGAGACAGGCCGGTGTGTGACACTGAGACAGGCCGGTGTGTGACACTGAGACAGGCCGGTGTGTGACACTCAGACAGGCCAGTGTGTGACAATCAGACAGGCCGGTGTGTGACACATGGACAGGCCGGTGTGTGACACTCGGACAGGCCGGTGTGTGACACTAATTGAGGCCGGTGTGTGACACTCAGACAGACCGGTGTGTGACACTGAGACAGGCCGGTGTGTGACTCTCGGACAGGCCGGTGTGTGACACTGAGACAGGTCGGTGTGTGACCCTCAGACAGGCCGGTGTGTGACACTGAGACAGGCCGGTGCGTGACACTGAGACAGGCCGGTGTGTGACACTCGGACAGGCCGGTGTGTGACACTGAGACAGGCCGGTGTGTGACACTCGGACAGGCCGGTGTGTGACACTCGGACAGGCCGGTGTGTGACACTCGGACAGGCCGGTGTGTGACACTGAGACAGGCCGGTGTGTGACACTCGGACAGGCCGGTGTGTGACACTCGGACAGGCCGGTGTGTGACACTCGGACAGGCCGGTGTGTGACACTCGGACAGGCCGGTGTGTGACACTGAGACAGGCCGGTGTGTGACACTGAGACAGGCCGGTGTGTGACACTCGGACAGGTCGGTGTGTGACACTAATTGAGGCCGGTGTGTGACACTCGGACAGGCCGGTGTGTGACACTGAGACAGGCCGGTGTGTGACACTCGGACAGGCCGGTGTGTGACACTGAGACAGGCCGGTGTGTGACACTCGGACAGGCCGGTGTGTGACACTCGGACAGGCCGGTGTGTGACACTGAGACCGGCCGGTGTGTGACACTCGGACAGGCCGGTGTGTGACACTCGGACAGGCCGGTGTGTGACACTGAGACAGGCCGGTGGGTGACACTGAGACAGGCCGGTGTGTGACACTTAGACAGGCCGGTGTGTGACACTCGGACAGGCCGGTGTGTGACACTGAGACAGGCCGGTGTGTGACTCTCGGACAGGCCGGTGTGTGACTCTCGGACAGGCCGGTGTGTGACACTCAGACAGGCCGGTTTGTGACACTCAGACAGGCCGGTCTGTAACACTCCGACAGGTCGGTATGTGACACTCAGACAGGCCGGTGTGTGACACTCAGACAGGCCGGTGTGTGACACTCAGACAGGTCGGTGTGTGACACTCGGACAGGTCGGTGTGTGACACTGAGACAGGCCGGTGTGTGACACTAAGACAGGCCGTTATGTGACACTCAGACAGGCCGGTGCGTGACACTAAGAGAGGCCGGTCTGTGACACTGAGACAGGCCGGTGTGTGACACTGAGACAGGTCGGTGCGTGACACTAAGACAGGCCGGTGCGTGACACTCAGACAGGCCGGTGTGTGACACTGAGACAGGCCGGTGTGTGACACCAAGACAGGCCGGTGCGTGACACTCAGACAGGGCGGTGTGTGACTCTAAGACAGGCCGGTGCGTGACACTAAGACAGGCCGGTGCGTATCACTCAGACAGGCCGGTGTGTGACACTGAGACAGGCCGGTGTGAGACTCTGAGACAGGCCGGTGTGTGACACTCGGACAGGCCGGTGTGTGACACTCGGACAGGCCGGTGTGTGACACTGAGACAGGCCGGTGTGTGACTCCCGGACAGGTCGGTGTGTGACACTCGGACAGGCCGGTGTGTGAATCTCGGACAGGCCGGTGTGTGACACATGGACAGACCAGTGTGTGACACTCGGACAGGCCGGTGTGTGACACTGAGACAGGCCGGTGTGTGACACTGAGACAGGCCGGTGTGTGAGTCTCGGACAGGCCGGTGTGTGACACTGAGACAGGCCGGTGTGTGACACTGAGACAGGCCGGTGTGTGACACTGAGACAGGCCGGTGTGTGACTCCCGGACAGGTCGGTGTGTGACACTCGGACAGGCCGGTGTGTGAATCTCGGACAGGCCGGTGTGTGACACATGGACAGACCGGAATGTGACACTCGGACAGGCCGGTGTGTGACTCTCGGACAGGCCGGTGTGTGACACTGAGACAGGCCGGTGTGTGACACTGAGACAGGTCGGTGTGTGACACTCGGACAGGCCGGTGTGTGACTCTCGGACAGGCCGGTGTGTGACACTGAGACAGGTCGGTGTGTGACACTCGGACAGGCCGGTGTGTGACACTGAGACAGGCCGGTGTGTGACACTCGGACAGGCCGGTGTGTGACTCTCGGACAGGCCGGTGTGTGACACTGAGACAGGCCGGTGTGTGACACTGAGACAGGCCGGTGTGTGACACTCGGACAGGCCGGTGTGTGACTCTCGGACAGGCCGGTGTGTGACACTCGGACCGGCCGGTGTGTGACACTCGGACCGGCCGGTGTGTGACACTGAGACAGGCCGGTGTGTGACACATGGACAGGCCGGTGGGTGACACTCGGACAGGCCGGTGGGTGACACTCGGACAGGCCGGTGTGTGACACTCAGACAGGCCGGTGTGTGACACTCAGACAGGCCGGTGTGTGACACTCGGACAGGCCGGTGTGTGACACTCGGACAGGCCTGTGTGTGACACTCGGACAGGCCGGTGTGTGACACTGAGACAGGCCGGTGTGTGACACTCGGACAGGCCGGTGTGTGACACTCGGACAGGCCGGTGTGTGACACTCAGACAGGCCGGTGTGTGACACTAAGACAGGTCGGTGTGTGACACTCGGACAGGCCGGTGCGTGACACTGAGACAGGCCGGTGTGTGACACTTGGACAGGCCGGTGTGTGACACTCAGACAGGCCGGTGTGTGACAATCAGACAGGCCGGTGTGTGACACATGGACAGGCCGGTGTGTGACACTCGGACAGGCCGGTGTGTGACACTAATTGAGGCCGGTGTGTGACACTCGGACAGACCGGTGTGTGACACTGAGACAGGCCGGTGTGTGACTCTCGGACAGGCCGGTGTGTGACACTGAGACAGGTCGGTGTGTGACTCTCAGACAGGCCGGTGTGTGACACTGAGACAGGCCGGTGTGTGACACTGAGACAGGCCGGTTTGTGACACTCGGACAGGCCGGTGTGTGACACTGAGACAGGCCGGTGTGTGACACTGGGACAGGCCGGTGTGTGACACTCGGACAGGCCGGTGTGTGACACTGAGACAGGCCGGTGTGTGACACTCGGACAGGCCGGTGTGTGACACTCGGACAGGCCGGTGTGTGACACTAAGACAGGCCGGTGGGTGACACTGAGACAGGCCGGTGTGTGACACTCGGACAGGTCGGTGTGTGACACTAATTGAGGCCGGTGTGTGACACTCGGACAGGCCGGTGTGTGACACTGAGACAGGCCGGTGTGTGACACTCGGACAGGCCGGTGTGTGACACTGAGACAGGCCGGTGTGTGACACTCGGACAGGCCGGTGTGTGACACTCGGACAGGCCGGTGTGTGACACTCGGACTGGCCGGTGTGTGACACTGAGACAGGCCGGTGGGTGACACTGAGACAGGCCGGTGTGTGACACTTAGACAGGCCGGTGTGTGACACTCGGACAGGCCGGTGTGTGACACTGAGACAGGCCGGTGTGTGACTCTCGGACAGGCCGGTGTGTGACTCTCGGACAGGCCGGTGTGTGACACTCAGACAGGCCGGTTTGTGACACTCAGACAGGCCGGTCTGTAACACTCCGACAGGTCGGTATGTGACACTCGGTCAGGTCGGTGTGTGACACTCAGACAGGCCGGTGTGTGACACTCAGACAGGCCGGTGTGTGACACTCAGACAGGTCGGTGTGTGACACTCGGACAGGTCGGTGTGTGACACTGAGACAGGCCGGTGTGTGACACTAAGACAGGCCGTTATGTGACACTCAGACAGGCCGGTGCGTGACACTAAGAGAGGCCGGTGCGTGACACTCAGACAGGCCGGTGCGTGACACTAAGAGAGGCCGGTGCGTGACACTCAGACAGGTCGGTGCGTGACACTAAGAGAGGCCGGTGCATGACACTCAGACAGGCCGGTGTGTGACACTCAGACAGGTCGGTGTGTGACACTCGGACAGGCCGGTGTGTGACACTGAGACAGGCCGGTGTGTGACTCTAAGACAGGCCGGTGTGTGACACTCGGACAGGCCGGTCTGTGACACTGAGACAGGCCGGTGTGTGACACTGAGACAGGTCGGTGCGTGACACTAAGACAGGCCGGTGTGTGACACTCAGACAGGCCGGTCTGTGACACTCAGACAGGCCGGTGTGTGACACTGAGACAGGTCGGTGCGTGACACTAAGACAGGCCGGTGCGTGACACTCAGACAGGCCGGTGTGTGACACTGAGACAGGCCGGTGTGTGACACCAAGACAGGCCGGTGCGTGACACTCAGACAGGGCGGTGTGTGACTCTAAGACAGGCCGGTGTGTGACACTCAGACAGGCCGGTGCGTGACACTCAGACAGGCCGGTGCGTGACACTAAGACAGGCCGGTGCGTATCACTCAGACAGGCCGGTGTGTGACACTGAGACAGGCCGGTGTGAGACTCTGAGACAGGCCGGTGTGTGACTCTAAGACAGGCCGGTGTGTGACACTGAGACAGGCCGGTGTGTGACACTCGGACAGGCCGGTGTGTGACACTGAGACAGGCCGGTGTGTGACACTCGGACAGGCCGGTGTGTGACACTCGGACAGGCCGGTGTGTGACACTGAGACAGGCCGGTGTGTGACACTGAGACAGGCCGGTGTGTGACTCCCGGACAGGTCGGTGTGTGACACTCGGACAGGCCGGTGTGTGAATCTCGGACAGGCCGGTGTGTGACACATGGACAGACCAGTGTGTGACACTCGGACAGGCCGGTGTGTGACACTGAGACAGGCCGGTGTGTGACACTGAGACAGGCCGGTGTGTGAGTCTCGGACAGGCCGGTGTGTGACACTGAGACAGGCCGGTGTGTGACACTGAGACAGGCCGGTGTGTGACTCCCGGACAGGTCGGTGTGTGACACTCGGACAGGCCGGTGTGTGAATCTCGGACAGGCCGGTGTGTGACACATGGACAGACCGGAGTGTGACACTCGGACAGGCCGGTGTGTGACTCTCGGACAGGCCGGTGTGTGACACTGAGACAGGCCGGTGTGTGACACTGAGACAGGTCGGTGTGTGACACTCGGACAGGCCGGTGTGTGACTCTCGGACAGGCCGGTGTGTGACACTGAGACAGGTCGGTGTGTGACACTCGGACAGGCCGGTGTGTGACACTGAGACAGGCCGGTGTGTGACACTCGGACAGGCCGGTGTGTGACTCTCGGACAGGCCGGTGTGTGACACTGAGACAGGCCGGTTTGTGACACTGAGACAGGCCGGTGTGTGACACTGAGACAGGTCGGTGTGTGACACTCGGACAGGCCGGTGTGTGTCTCTCGGACAGGCCGGTGTGTGACACTCGGACAGGCCGGTGTGTGACACTCGGACCGGCCGGTGTGTGACACTGAGACAGGTCGGTGCGTGACACTAAGACAGGCCGGTGCGTGACACTCAGACAGGCCGGTGTGTGACACTGAGACAGGCCGGTGTGTGACACCAAGACAGGCCGGTGCGTGACACTCAGACAGGGCGGTGTGTGACTCTAAGACAGGCCGGTGTGTGACACTCAGACAGGCCGGTGCGTGACACTCAGACAGGCCGGTGCGTGACACTAAGACAGGCCGGTGCGTATCACTCAGACAGGCCGGTGTGTGACACTGAGACAGGCCGGTGTGAGACTCTGAGACAGGCCGGTGTGTGACTCTAAGACAGGCCGGTGTGTGACACTGAGACAGGCCGGTGTGTGACACTCGGACAGGCCGGTGTGTGACACTGAGACAGGCCGGTGTGTGACACTCGGACAGGCCGGTGTGTGACACTCGGACAGGCCGGTGTGTGACACTCGGACAGGCCGGTGTGTGACACTGAGACAGGCCGGTGTGTGACACTGAGACAGGCCGGTGTGTGACTCCCGGACAGGTCGGTGTGTGACACTCGGACAGGCCGGTGTGTGAATCTCGGACAGGCCGGTGTGTGACACATGGACAGACCAGTGTGTGACACTCGGACAGGCCGGTGTGTGACACTGAGACAGGCCGGTGTGTGACACTGAGACAGGCCGGTGTGTGAGTCTCGGACAGGCCGGTGTGTGACACTGAGACAGGCCGGTGTGTGACACTGACACAGGCCGGTGTGTGACTCCCGGACAGGTCGGTGTGTGACACTCGGACAGGCCGGTGTGTGAATCTCGGACAGGCCGGTGTGTGACACATGGACAGACCGGAGTGTGACACTCGGACAGGCCGGTGTGTGACTCTCGGACAGGCCGGTGTGTGACACTGAGACAGGCCGGTGTGTGACACTGAGACAGGTCGGTGTGTGACACTCGGACAGGCCGGTGTGTGACTCTCGGACAGGCCGGTGTGTGACACTGAGACAGGTCGGTGTGTGACACTCGGACAGGCCGGTGTGTGACACTGAGACAGGCCGGTGTGTGACACTCGGACAGGCCGGTGTGTGACTCTCGGACAGGCCGGTGTGTGACACTGAGACAGGCCGGTGTGTGACACTGAGACAGGCCGGTGTGTGACACTGAGACAGGTCGGTGTGTGACACTCGGACAGGCCGGTGTGTGTCTCTCGGACAGGCCGGTGTGTGACACTCGGACAGGCCGGTGTGTGACACTCGGACCGGCCGGTGTGTGACACTGAGACAGGCCGGTGTGTGACACATGGACAGGCCGGTGGGTGACACTCGGACAGGCCGGTGTGTGACACTCGGACAGGCCGGTGTGTGACACTCAGACAGGCCGGTGTGTGACACTCAGACAGGCCGGTGTGTGACACTCGGACAGGCCGGTGTGTGACACTCGGACAGGCCGGTGTGTGACACTGAGACAGGCCGGTGTGTGACACTCGGACAGGCCGGTGTGTGACACTCGGACAGGCCGGTGTGTGACACTAAGACAAGTCGGTGTGTTACACTCGGACAGGCCGGTGTGTGACACTGAGACAGGCCGGTGTGTGACACTGAGTCAGGCCGGTGTGTGACACTCAGACAGGCCAGTGTGTGACAATCAGACAGGCCGGTGTGTGACACATGGACAGGCCGGTGTGTGACACTCGGACAGGTCGGTGTGTGACACTAATTGAGGCCGGTGTGTGACACTCGGACAGACCGGTGTGTGACACTGAGACAGGCCGGTGTGTGACTCTCGGACAGGCCGGTGTGTGACACTGAGACAGGTCGGTGTGTGACTCTCAGACAGGCCGGTGTGTGACACTGAGACAGGCCGGTGCGTGACACTGAGACAGGCCGGTGTGTGACACTCGGACAGGCCGGTGTGTGACACTGAGACAGGCCGGTGTGTGACACTCGGACAGGCCGGTGTGTGACACTCGGACAGGCCGGTGTGTGACACTGAGACAGGCCGGTGTGTGACACTCGGACAGGCCGGTGTGTGACACTGAGACAGGCCGGTGTGTGACACTCGGACAGGCCGGTGTGTGACACTCGGACAGGCCGGTGTGTGACACTCGGACAGGCCGGTGTGTGACACTTGGACAGGCCGGTGCGTGACACTCAGACAGGCCGGTGTGTGACTCTCGGACAGGCCGGTGTGTGACACTGAGACAGGCCGGTGTGTGACACTCGGACAGGCCGGTGTGTGACTCTCGGACAGGCCGGTGTGTGACTCTCGGACAGGCCGGTGTGTGACACTCAGACAGGCCGGTGTGTGACACTGAGACAGGCCGGTGTGTGACACTGAGACAGGCCGGTGTGTGACACTCAGACAGGCCTGTGTGTGACACTCGGACAGGCCTGTGTGTGACACTCGGACAGGTCGGTTTGTGACTCTCGGACAGGTCGGTGTGTGACACTCGGACAGGCCTGTGTGTGACACTCGGACAGGTCGGTTTGTGACTCTCGGACAGGTCGGTGTGTGACACTCGGACAGGTCGGTGTGTGACACTGAGACAGGCCTTTGTGTGACACTGAGACACGCCGGTGTGTGACACTGAGACAGGCCGGTGTGTGACACTCGGACAGGCCGGTGTGTGACACTCAGACAGGCCGGTGTGTGACACTAAGACAGGTCGGTGTGTGACACTCGGACAGGTCGGTGTGTGACACTGAGACAGGCCGTTGTGTGACACTCGGACAGGCCGGTGTGTGACACTGAGACAGGCCGGTGTGTGACACTGAGACAGGCCGGTGTGTGACACTGAGTCAGGCCGGTGTGTGACACTCAGACAGGCCAGTGTGTGACAATCAGACAGGCCAGTGTGTGACAATCAGACAGGCCGGTGTGTGACACATGGACAGGCCGGTGTGTGACACTCGGACAGGCCGGTGTGTGACACTAATTGAGGCCGGTGTGTGACACTCAGACAGACCGGTGTGTGACACTGAGACAGGCCGGTGTGTGACTCTCGGACAGGCCGGTGTGTGACACTGAGACAGGTCGGTGTGTGACTCTCAGACAGGCCGGTGTGTGACACTGAGACAGGCCGGTGCGTGACACTGAGACAGGCCGGTGTGTGACACTCGGACAGGCCGGTGTGTGACACTGAGACAGGCCGGTGTGTGACACTCGGACAGGCCGGTGTGTGACACTCGGACAGGCCGGTGTGTGACACTGAGACAGGCCGGTGTGTGACACTCGGACAGGCCGGTGTGTGACACTGAGACAGGCCGGTGTGTGACACTCGGACAGGCCGGTGTGTGACACTCGGACAGGCCGGTGTGTGACACTAAGACAGGCCGGTGGGTGACACTGAGACAGGCCGGTGTGTGACACTCGGACAGGTCGGTGTGTGACACTAATTGAGGCCGGTGTGTGACACTCGGACAGGCCGGTGTGTGACACTGAGACAGGCCGGTGTGTGACACTCGGACAGGCCGGTGTGTGACACTGAGACAGGCCGGTGTGTGACACTCGGACAGGCCGGTGTGTGACACTCGGACAGGCCGGTGTGTGACACTGAGACAGGCCGGTGTGTGACACTCGGACAGGCCGGTGTGTGACACTCGGACAGGCCGGTGTGTGACACTGAGAGAGGCCGGTGGGTGACACTGAGACAGGCCGGTGTGTGACACTTAGACAGGCCGGTGTGTGACACTCGGACAGGCCGGTGTGTGACACTGAGACAGGCCGGTGTGTGACTCTCGGACAGGCCGGTGTGTGACTCTCGGACAGGCCGGTGTGTGACACTCAGACAGGCCGGTTTGTGACACTCAGACAGGCCGGTGTGTGACACTGAGACAGGCCGGTGTGTGACACTCAGACAGGCCGGTTTGTGACACTCAGACAGGCCGGTGTGTGACATTGAGACAGGTCGGTGTGTGACACTCGGACAGGTCGGTGTGTGACACTCAGACAGGTCGGTGTGTGACACTCAGACAGGTCGGTGTGTGACACTCGGACAGGTCGGTGTTTGACACTCAGACAGGTCGGTGTGTGACACTCGGACAGGCCGGTGTGTGACACTCGGACAGGCCGGTGTGTGACACTAAGACAGGCCGGTGCGTGACACTAATTGAGGCCCGTGTGTGACACTCGGACAGGCCGGTGTGTGACACTGGGACAGGCCGGTGTGTGACTCTCGGACAGGCCGGTGTGTGACACTCGGACAGGTCGGTGTGTGACACTCGGACAGGCCGGTGTGTGACACTCGGACAGGCCGGTGTGTGACACTCGGACATGCCGGTGTGTGACACTAAGACAGGCCGGTGTGTGACACTCAGACAGGCCGGTGCGTGACACTCAGACAGGCCGGTGTGTGACACTCAGACAGGCCGGTGTGTGACACATGGACAGGCCGGTGTGTGACACATGGACAGGCCGGTGTGTGACACATGGACAGGCCGGTGTGTGACACTAAGACAGGTCGGTGTGTGACACTCAGACAGGCCGGTGTGTGACACTCGGACAGGCCGGTGTGTGACACTAAGACAGGCCGGTGTGTGACACATGGACAGGCCGGTGTGTGACACTCGGACAGGCCGGTGTGTGACACTCGGACAGGCCGGTGTGTGACACTAAGACAGGCCGGTGTGTGACACTAAGACAGGCCGGTGTGTGACTCTCGGACAGGCCGGTGTGTGACACATGGACAGGCCGGTGTGTGACACTCGGACAGGCCGGTGTGTGACACTCAGACAGGCCGGTTTGTGACACTCAGACAGGCCGGTGTGTGACACTAATTGAGGCCGGTGTGTGACACTGAGACAGGCCGGTTTGTGACACTCAGACAGGCCGGTGTGTGACACTCGGACAGGTCGGTGTGTGACACTCGGACAGGTCGGTGTGTGACACTCAGACAGGTCGGTGTGTGACACTCGGACAGGCCGGTGTGTGACACTCGGACAGGCCGGTGTGTGAAACTCGGACAGGTCGGTGTGTGACACTGAGACAGGCCGGTGTGTGACACTGAGACAGGCCGGTGTGTGACACTCGGACAGGTCGGTGTGTGACACTCAGACAGGCCGGTGTGTGACACTAAGACAGGCCGGTGCGTGACACTAATTGAGGCCGATGTGTGACACTCGGACAGGCCGGTGTGTGACACTGAGACAGGCCGGTGCGTAACTCTCGGACAGGCCGGTGCGTGACACTCGGACAGGCCGGTGTGTGACACTCGGACAGGCCGGTGTGTGACACTCGGACAGGCCGGTGTGTGACACTCGGACAGGCCGGTGTGTGACACTAAGACAGGCCGGTGTGTGACACTCGGACAGGCCCGTGTGTGACTCTCGGACAGGCCGGTGTGTGACACTCGGACAGGCCGGTGTGTGACACTCGGACAGGCCGGTGTGTGACACTGAGACAGGCCGGTGTGTGACACTCGGACAGGCCGGTGTGTGACACTCAGACAGGCCGGTGTGTGACACTAAGACAGGTCGGTGTGTGACACTCGGACAGGCCGGTGTGTGACACTGAGACAGGCCGGTGTGTGACACTCGGACAGGCCGGTGTGTGACACTAATTGAGGCCGGTGTGTGACACTCGGACAGACCGGTGTGTGACACTGAGACAGGCCGGTGTGTGACTCTCGGACAGGCCGGTGTGTGACACTGAGACAGGTCGGTGTGTGACTCTCAGACAGGCCGGTGTGTGACACCGAGACAGGTCGGTGTGTGACACATGGACAGGCCGGTGTGTGACACTCGGACAGGCCGGTGTGTGACACTGAGACAGGCCGGTGTGTGACACTCACACAGGCCGGTGTGTGACACTAAGACAGGCCGGTGGGTGACTCTCGGACAGGCCGGTGTGTGACTCTGGACAGGCCGGTATGTGACTCTCGGACAGGCCGGTGTGTTACACTAAGACAGGCCGGTGTGTGACACTCGGACAGGCCGGTGTGTGACACTCGGACAGGTCGGTGTGTGACACTCGGACAGGCCGGTGGGTGACACTCGGACAGGCCGGTGTGTGACACTCGGACAGGCCGGTGTGTGACACTCTGACCGGCCGGTGTGTGACACTGAGACAGGCCGGTGTGTGACACATGGACAGGCCGGTGGGTGACACTCGGACAGGCCGGTGGGTGACACTCGGACAGGCCGGTGTGTGACACTCGGACAGGCCGGTGTGTGACACTCGGACAGGCCGGTGTGTGACACTCGGACAGGCCGGTGTGTGACACTGAGACAGGCCGGTATGTGACACTCGGACAGGCCGGTGTGTGACACTCAGACAGGCCGGTGTGTGACACTAAGACAGGCCGGTGTGTGACACTCGGACAGGCCGGTGTGTGACACTGAGACAGGCCGGTGTGTGACACTCGGACAGGCCGGTGTGTGACACTAATTGAGGCCGGTGTGTGACACTCGGACAGACCGGTGTGTGACACTGAGACAGGCCGGTGTGTGACTCTCGGACAGGCCGGTGTGTGACACTGAGACAGGTCGGTGTGTGACTCTCAGACAGGCCGGTGTGTGACACTGAGACAGGCCGGTGTGTGACACTCGGACAGGCCGGTGTGTGACACTGAGACAGGCCGGTGTGTGACACTCGGACAGGCCGGTGTGTGACACTGAGACAGGCCGGTGTGTGACACTCGGACAGGCCGGTGTGTGACACTCGGACAGGCCGGTGTGTGACACTCGGACAGGCCGGTGTGTGACACTTGGACAGGCGGGTGTGTGACACTCAGACAGGCCGGTGTGTGACATTAATTCAGGCCGGTGTGTGACACTCGGACAGGCCGGTGTGTGACACTGAGACAGGCCGGTGTGTGACACTCGGACAGGCCGGTGTGTGACTCTCGGACAGGCCGGTGTGTGACTCTCGGACAGGCCGGTGTGTGACACTCAGACAGGCCGGTGTGTGACACTGAGACAGGCCGGTGTGTGACACTGAGACAGGCCGGTGTGTGACACTGAGACAGGTCGGTGTGTGACACTCAGACAGGCCGGTGTGTGACTCTCCGACAGGCCGGTGTGTGACACTCGGACCGGCCGGTGTGTGACACTCGGACCGGCCGGTGTGTGACACTGAGACAGGCCGGTGTGTGACACATGGACAGGCCGGTGGGTGACACTCGGACAGGCCGGTGGGTGACACTCGGACAGGCCGGTGTGTGACACTCAGACAGGCCGGTGTGTGACACTCGGACAGGCCGGTGTGTGACACTCGGACAGGCCGGTGTGTGACACTCGGACAGGCCGGTGTGTGACACTCGGACAGACCGGTGTGTGACACTCAGACAGGCCGGTGTGTGACACTAAGACAGGTCGGTGTGTGACACTCGGACAGGCCGGTGTGTGACACTGAGACAGGCCAGTGTGTGACACTGAGTCAGGCCGGTGTGTGACACTCAGACAGGCCAGTGTGTGACAATCAGACAGGCCGGTGTGTGACACATGGACAGGCCGGTGTGTGACACTCGGACAGGCCGGTGTGTGACACTCGGACAGGCCGGTGTGTGACACTCGGACAGGCCGGTGTGTGACACTCGGACAGGCCGGTGTGTGACACTGAGACAGGCCGGTGTGTGACACTCGGACAGGCCGGTGTGTGACACTCGGACAGGCCGGTGTGTGACACTCGGACAGGCCGGTGTGTGACACTGAGACAGGCCGGTGTGTGACTCCCGGACAGGCCGGTGTGTGACTCCCGGACAGGTCGGTGTGTGACACTCGGACAGGCCGGTGTGTGAATCTCGGACAGGCCGGTGTGTGACACATGGACAGACCAGTGTGTGACACTCGGACAGGCCGGTGTGTGACTCTCGGACAGGCCGGTGTGTGACACTGAGACAGGCCGGTGTGTGACACTGAGACAGGCCGGTGTGTGACTCCCGGACAGGTCGGTGTGTGACACTCGGACAGGCCGGTGTGTGAATCTCGGACAGGCCGGTGTGTGACACATGGACAGACCGGAGTGTGACACTCGGACAGGCCGGTGTGTGACTCTCGGACAGGCCGGTGTGTGACACTGAGACAGGCCGGTGTGTGACACTGAGACAGGTCGGTGTGTGACACTCGGACAGGCCGGTGTGTGACTCTCGGACAGGCCGGTGTGTGACACTGAGACAGGTCGGTGTGTGACACTCGGACAGGCCGGTGTGTGACACTGAGACAGGCCGGTGTGTGACACTCGGACAGGCCGGTGTGTGACTCTCGGACAGGCCGGTGTGTGACACTGAGACAGGCCGGTGTGTGACACTGAGACAGGCCGGTGTGTGACACTGAGACAGGTCGGTGTGTGACACTCGGACAGGCCGGTGTGTGACTCTCGGACAGGCCGGTGTGTGACACTCGGACCGGCCGGTGTGTGACACTCGGACCGGCCGGTGTGTGACACTGAGACAGGCCGGTGTGTGACACATGGACAGGCCGGTGGGTGACACTCGGACAGGCCGGTGGATGACACTCGGACAGGCCGGTGGGTGACACTCGGACAGGCCGGTGTGTGACACTCAGACAGGCCGGTGTGTGACACTCAGACAGGCCGGTGTGTGACACTCGGACAGGCCGGTGTGTGACACTCGGACAGGCCGGTGTGTGACACTGAGACAGGCCGGTGTGTGACACTCGGACAGGCCGGTGTGTGACACTCAGACAGGCCGGTGTGTGACACTAAGACAGGTCGGTGTGTGACACTCGGACAGGCCGGTGTGTGACACTGAGACAGGCCGGTGTGTGACATTAATTCAGGCCGGTGTGTGACACTCGGACAGGCCGGTGTGTGACACTGAGACAGGCCGGTGTGTGACACTCGGACAGGCCGGTGTGTGACTCTCGGACAGGCCGGTGTGTGACTCTCGGACAGGCCGGTGTGTGACACTCAGACAGGCCGGTGTGTGACACTGAGACAGGCCGGTGTGTGACACTGAGACAGGCCGGTGTGTGACACTCGGACAGGCCGGTGTGTGACACTCGGACAGGTCGGTTTGTGACTCTCGGACAGGTCGGTGTGTGACACTCGGACAGGTCGGTGTGTGACACTGAGACAGGCCGTTGTGTGACACTCGGACAGGCCGGTGTGTGACACTGAGACAGGCCGGTGTGTGACACTCGGACAGGCCGGTGTGTGACACTAAGACAGGTCGGTGTGTGACACTCGGACAGGTCGGTGTGTGACACTGAGACAGGCCGTTGTGTGACACTCGGACAGGCCGGTGTGTGACACTGAGACAGGCCGGTGTGTGACACTGAGACAGGCCGGTGTGTGACACTGAGACAGGCCGGTGTGTGACAATCAGACAGGCCGGTGTGTGACACATGGACAGGCCGGTGTGTGACACATGGACAGGCCGGTGTGTGACACTCGGACAGGCCGGTGTGTGACACTAATTGAGGCCGGTGTGTGACACTCAGACAGACCGGTGTGTGACACTGAGACAGGCCGGTGTGTGACTCTCGGACAGGCCGGTGTGTGACACTGAGACAGGTCGGTGTGTGACTCTCAGACAGGCCGGTGTGTGACACTCACACAGGCCGGTGCGTGACACTGAGACAGGCCGGTGTGTGACACTGAGACAGGCCGGTGTGTGACACTCGGACAGGCCGGTGTGTGACACTCGGACAGGCCGGTGTGTGACACTGAGACAGGCCGGTGTGTGACACTCGGACAGGCCGGTGTGTGACACTGAGACAGGCCGGTGTGTGACACTCGGACAGGCCGGTGTGTGACACTCGGACAGGCCGGTGTGTGACACTAAGACAGGCCGGTGGGTGACACTGAGACAGGCCGGTGTGTGACACTCGGACAGGTCGGTGTGTGACACTAATTGAGGCCGGTGTGTGACACTCGGACAGGCCGGTGTGTGACACTGAGACAGGCCGGTGTGTGACACTCGGACAGGCCGGTGTGTGACACTGAGACAGGCCGGTGTGTGACACTCGGACAGGCCGGTGTGTGACACTCGGACAGGCCGGTGTGTGACACTGAGACAGGCCGGTGTGTGACACTCGGACAGGCCGGTGTGTGACACTCGGACAGGCCGGTGTGTGACACTGAGACAGGCCGGTGTGTGACACTGAGACAGGCCGGTGGGTGACACTGAGACAGGCCGGTGTGTGACACTTAGACAGGCCGGTGTGTGACACTCGGACAGGCCGGTGTGTGACACTGAGACAGGCCGGTGTGTGACTCTCGGACAGGCCGGTGTGTGACTCTCGGACAGGCCGGTGTGTGACACTCAGACAGGTCGGTGTGTGACACTCGGACAGGCCGGTGTGTGACACTGAGACAGGCCGGTGTGTGACACTCAGACAGGTCGGTGTGTGACACTCGGACAGGCCGGTGTGTGACACTGAGACAGGCCGGTGTGTGACACTCAGACAGGCCGGTTTGTGACACTCAGACAGGCCGGTGTGTGACACTGAGACAGGCCGGTTTGTGACACTCGGACAGGTCGGTGTGTGACACTCGGACAGGTCGGTGTGTGACACTCAGACAGGTCGGTGTGTGACACTCGGACCGGCCGGTGTGTGACACTCGGACAGGCCGGTGTGTGACACTAAGACAGGCCGGTGCGTGACACTAATTGAGGCCGGTGTGTGACACTCGGACAGGCCGGTGTGTGACACTGAGACAGGCCGGTGTGTGACTCTCGGACAGGCCGGTGTGTGACACTCGGACAGGTCGGTGTGTGACACTCGGACAGGCCGGTGTGTGACACTCGGACAGGCCGGTGTGTGACACTCGGACATGCCGGTGTGTGACACTAAGACAGGCCGGTGTGTGACACTCAGACAGGCCGGTGCGTGACACTCAGACAGGCCGGTGTGTGACACTCAGACAGGCCGGTGTGTGACACATGGACAGGCCGGTGTGTGACACTCGGACAGGCCGGTGTGTGACACTCGGACAGGCCGGTGTGTGACACTAAGACAGGTCGGTGTGTGACACTCAGACAGGCCGGTGTGTGACACTCGGACAGGCCTGTGTGTGACACTGAGACAGGCCGGTGTGTGACTCTTGGACAGGCCGGTATGTGACACCGAGACAGGTCGGTGTGTGACACATGGACAGGCCGGTGTGTGACACTCGGACAGGCCGGTGTGTGACACTGAGACAGGCCGGTGTGTGACACTAAGACAGGCCTGTGTGTGACACTGAGACAGGCCGGTGTGTGACTCTCGGACAGGCCGGTATGTGACACCGAGACAGGTCGGTGTGTGACACATGGGCAGGCCGGTGTGTGACACTCGGACAGGCCGGTGTGTGACACTGAGACAGGCCGGTGTGTGACACTGAGACAGGCCGGTGTGTGACACTAAGACAGGCCGGTGGGTGACTCTCGGACAGGCCGGTGTGTGACTCTCGGACAGGCCGGTGTGTGACACATGGACAGGCCGGTGTGTGACACTCGGACAGGCCGGTGTGTGACACTCAGACAGGCCGGTTTGTGACACTCAGACAGGCCGGTGTGTGACACTAATTGAGGCCGGTGTGTGACACTGAGACAGGCCGGTTTGTGACACTCAGACAGGCCGGTGTGTGACACTCGGACAGGTCGGTGTGTGACACTCGGACAGGTCGGTGTGTGACACTCAGACAGGTCGGTGTGTGACACTCGGACAGGCCGGTGTGTGACACTCGGACAGGCCGGTGTGTGAAACTCGGACAGGTCGGTGTGTGACACTGAGACAGGCCGGTGTGTGACACTGAGACAGGCCGGTGTGTGACACTGAGACAGGCCGGTGTGTGACACTGAGACAGGCCGGTGTGTGACACTCGGACAGGTCGGTGTGTGACACTCAGACAGGCCGGTGTGTGACACTAAAACAGGCCGGTGCGTGACACTAATTGAGGCCGATGTGTGACACTCGGACAGGCCGGTGTGTGACACTGAGACAGGCCGGTGTGTAACTCTCCGACAGGCCGGTGTGTGACACTCGGACAGGCCGGTGTGTGACACTCGGACAGGCCGGTGTGTGACACTCGGACAGGCCGGTGTGTGACACTGAGACAGGCCGGTGTGTGACACTGAGACAGGCCCGTGTGTGACTCTCGGACAGGCCGGTGTGTGACACCGAGACAGGTCGGTGTGTGACACATGGACAGGCCGGTGTGTGACACTCGGACAGGCCGGTGTGTGACACTGAGACAGGCCGGTGTGTGACACTCACACAGGCCGGTGTGTGACACTAAGACAGGCCGGTGGGTGACTCTCGGACAGGCCGGTGTGTGACTCTGGACAGGCCGGTATGTGACTCTCGGACAGGCCGGTGTGTTACACTAAGACAGGCCGGTGTGTGACACTCGGACAGGCCGGTGTGTGACACTCGGACAGGTCGGTGTGTGACACTCGGACAGGCCGGTGGGTGACACTAAGACAGGCCGGTGTGTGACACTCGGACAGGCCGGTGTGTGACACTCGGACAGGTCGGTGTGTGACACTCGGACAGGTCGGTGTGTGACACTCGGACAGGCCGGTGTGTGACACTCGGACAGGTCGGTGTGTGACACTCGGACAGGCCGGTGTGTGACACTAAGACAGGCCGCTGTGTGACACTGAGACAGGCCGGTGTGTGACTCCCGGACAGGTCGGTGTGTGACACTCGGACAGGTCGGTGTGTGACACTCAGACAGGTCGGTGTGTGACACTCAGACAGGTCGGTGTGTGACACTCGGACAGGTCGGTGTGTGACACTCAGACAGGTCGGTGTGTGACACTCAGACAGGTCGGTGTGTGACACTCGGACAGGTCGGTGTGTGACACTCGGACAGGCCGGTGTGTGACACTAATTGAGGCCGGTGTGTGACACTGAGACAGGCCGGTTTGTGACACTCAGACAGGCCGGTGTGTGACACTCGGACAGGTCGGTGTGTGACACTCGGACAGGTCGGTGTGTGACACTCAGACAGGTCGGTGTGTGACACTCGGACAGGCCGGTGTGTGACACTCGGACAGGCCGGTGTGTGAAACTCGGACAGGTCGGTGTGTGACACTGAGACAGGCCGGTGTGTGACACTGAGACAGGCCGGTGTGTGACACTGAGACAGGCCGGTGTGTGACACTCGGACAGGTCGGTGTGTGACACTCAGACAGGCCGGTGTGTGACACTAAAACAGGCCGGTGCGTGACACTAATTGAGGCCGATGTGTGACACTCGGACAGGCCGGTGTGTGACACTGAGACAGGCCGGTGTGTAACTCTCCGACAGGCCGGTGTGTGACACTCGGACAGGCCGGTGTGTGACACTCGGACAGGCCGGTGTGTGACACTCGGACAGGCCGGTGTGTGACACTGAGACAGGCCGGTGTGTGACACTGAGACAGGCCCGTGTGTGACTCTCGGACAGGCCGGTGTGTGACACCGAGACAGGTCGGTGTGTGACACATGGACAGGCCGGTGTGTGACACTCGGACAGGCCGGTGTGTGACACTGAGACAGGCCGGTGTGTGACACTCACACAGGCCGGTGTGTGACACTAAGACAGGCCGGTGGGTGACTCTCGGACAGGCCGGTGTGTGACTCTGGACAGGCCGGTATGTGACTCTCGGACAGGCCGGTGTGTTACACTAAGACAGGCCGGTGTGTGACACTCGGACAGGCCGGTGTGTGACACTCGGACAGGTCGGTGTGTGACACTCGGACAGGCCGGTGGGTGACACTAAGACAGGCCGGTGTGTGACACTCGGACAGGCCGGTGTGTGACACTCGGACAGGTCGGTGTGTGACACTCGGACAGGTCGGTGTGTGACACTCGGACAGGCCGGTGTGTGACACTCGGACAGGTCGGTGTGTGACACTCGGACAGGCCGGTGTGTGACACTAAGACAGGCCGCTGTGTGACACTGAGACAGGCCGGTGTGTGACTCCCGGACAGGTCGGTGTGTGACACTCGGACAGGTCGGTGTGTGACACTCAGACAGGTCGGTGTGTGACACTCAGACAGGTCGGTGTGTGACACTCGGACAGGTCGGTGTGTGACACTAGGACAGGTCGGTGTGTGACACTAGGACAGGTCGGTGTGTGACACTCGGACAGGTCGGTGTGTGACACTCGGACAGGCCGGTGCGTGACACTCAGACAGGCCGGTGTGTGACACTAAGACAGGCCGGTGTGTGACACTCGGACAGCCCGGTGTGTGACACTCGGACAGCCCGGTGTGTGACACTCGGACAGGCCGGTGTGTGACACTCGGACAGGCCGGTGTGTGACACTAATTGAGGCCGGTGTGTGACACTCGGACAGGCCGGTGTGTGACACTAAGACAGGCCGGTGTGTGACACTCGGACAGGCCGGTGTGTGACACTAATTGAGGCTGGTCTGTGACACTCGGACAGGCCGGTGTGTGACACTCAGACAGGCCGGTGTGTGACACATGGACAGGCCGGTGTGTGACACTAAGACAGGTCGGTGTGTGACACTAAGACAGGCCGGTGTGTGACACTCAGACAGGCCGGTGTGTGACACTGAGACAGGCCGGTGTGTGACACTCGGACAGGCCGGTGTGTGACACTCGGACAGGCCGGTGTGTGACACTAAGACAGGCCGGTGTGTGACACATGGACAGGCCGGTGTGTGACTCTCGGACAGGCCGGTGTGTGACACATGGACAGGCCGGTGTGTGACACTCGGACAGGCCGGTGTGTGACACTCAGACAGGCCGGTTTGTGACACTCAGACAGGCCGGTTTGTGACACGAATTGAGGCCGGTGTGTGACACTGAGACAGGCCGGTGTGTGACACTCAGACAGGCCGGTGTGTGACACTCGGACAGGTCGGTGTGTGACACTCGGACAGGTCGGTGTGTGACACTCAGGCAGGTCGGTGTGTGACACTCGGACAGGCCGGTGTGTGACACTCGGACAGGCCGGTGTGTGAAACTCGGACAGGTCGGTGTGTGACACTGAGACAGGCCGGTGTGTGACACTGAGACAGGCCGGTGTGTGACACTGAGACAGGCCGGTGTGTGACACTCGGACAGGTCGGTGTGTGACACTCAGACAGGCCGGTGTGTGACACTAAGACAGGCCGGTGCGTGACACTAATTGAGGCCGATGTGTGACACTCGGACAGGCCGGTGTGTGACACTGAGACAGGCCGGTGTGTAACTCTCGGACAGGCCGGTGTGTGACACTCGGACAGGCCGGTGTGTGACACTCGGACAGGCTGGTGTGTGACACTCGGACAGGCCGGTGTGTGACACTGAGACAGGCCGGTGTGTGACACTGAGACAGGCCCGTGTGTGACTCTCGGACAGGCCGGTGTGTGACACCGAGACAGGTCGGTGTGTGACACATGGACAGGCCGGTGTGTGACACTCGGACAGGCCGGTGTGTGACACTGAGACAGGCCGGTGTGTGACACTCACACAGGCCGGTGTGTGACACTAAGACAGGCCGGTGGGTGACTCTCGGACAGGCCGGTGTGTGACTCTGGACAGGCCGGTATGTGACTCTCGGACAGGCCGGTGTGTTACACTAAGACAGGCCGGTGTGTGACACTCGGACAGGCCGGTGTGTGACACTCGGACAGGTCGGTGTGTGACACTCGGACAGGGCGGTGGGTGACACTAAGACAGGCCGGTGTGTGACACTCGGACAGGCCGGTGTGTGACACTCGGACAGGTCGGTGTGTGACACTCGGACAGGTCGGTGTGTGACACTCGGACAGGCCGGTGTGTGACACTCGGACAGGCCGGTGTGTGACACTCGGACAGGTCGGTGTGTGACACTCGGACAGGCCGGTGTGTGACACTAGGACAGGTCGGTGTGTGACACTAGGACAGGTCGGTGTGTGACACTCGGACAGGCCGGTGTGTGACACTCGGACAGGCCGGTGTGTGACACTAAGACAGGCCGGTGTGTGACACTAAGACAGGCCGGTGCGTGACACTCAGACAGGCCGGTGTGTGACACTAAGACAGGCCGGTGTGTGACACTAAGACAGGCCGGTGTGTGACACTCGGACAGCCCGGTGTGTGACACTCGGACAGGCCGGTGTGTGACACTCGGACAGGCCGGTGTGTGACACTCGGACAGGCCGGTGTGTGACACTAATTGAGGCCGGTGTGTGACACTCGGACAGGCCGGTGTGTGACACTAAGACAGGCCGGTGTGTGACACTCGGACAGGCCGGTGTGTGACACTCATTGAGGCTGGTCTGTGACACTCGGACAGGCCGGTGTGTGACACTCAGACAGGCCGGTGTGTGACACATGGACAGGCCGGTGTGTGACACTAAGACAGGTCGGTGTGTGACACTAAGACAGGTCGGTGTGTGACACTCAGACAGGCCGGTGTGTGACACTCAGACAGGCCGGTGTGTGACACTCGGACAGGCCGGTGTGTGACACTCGGACAGGCCGGTGTGTGACACTAAGACAGGCCGGTGTGTGACACATGGACAGGCCGGTGTGTGACACTCGGACAGGCCGGTGTGTGACACTAAGACAGGTCGGTGTGTGACACTCAGACAGGCCGGTGTGTGACACTCGGACAGGCCTGTGTGTGACACTGAGACAGGCCGGTGTGTGACTCTCGGACAGGCCGGTATGTGACACCGAGACAGGTCGGTGTGTGACACATGGACAGGCCGGTGTGTGACACTCGTACAGGCCGGTGTGTGACACTGAGACAGGCCGGTGTGTGACACTAAGACAGGCCGGTGTGTGACTCTCGGACAGGCCGGTGTGTGACTCTCGGACAGGCCGGTGTGTGACACTCAGACAGGTCGGTGTGTGACACTCGGACAGGCCGGTGTGTGACACTGAGACAGGCCGGTTTGTGACACTCAGACAGGCCGGTGTGTGACACTGAGACAGGCCGGTGTGTGACACTCAGACAGGCCGGTTTGTGACACTCAGACAGGCCGGTGTGTGACACTGAGACAGGCCGGTTTGTGACACTCAGACAGGTCGGTGTGTGACACTCAGACAGGTCGGTGTGTGACACTCAGACAGGTCGGTGTGTGACACTCGGACAGTGTCGGTGTGTGACACTCAGACAGGTCGGTGTGTGACACTCGGACAGGCCGGTGTGTGACACTCGGACAGGCCGGTGTGTGACACTAAGACAGGCCGGTGCGTGACACTAATTGAGGCCGGTGTGTGACACTCGGACAGGCCGGTGTGTGACACTGAGACAGGCCGGTGTGTGACTCTCGGACAGGCCGGTGTGTGACACTCGGACAGGTCGGTGTGTGACACTCGGACAGGCCGGTGTGTGACACTCGGACAGGCCGGTGTGTGACACTCGGACATGCCGGTGTGTGACACTAAGACAGGCCGGTGTGTGACACTCAGACAGGCCGGTGTGTGACACTCAGACAGGCCGGTGCGTGACACTCAGACAGGCCGGTGTGTGACACTCAGACAGGCCGGTGCGTGACACTCAGACAGGCCGGTGTGTGACACTAAGACAGGCCGGTGTGTGACACTCGGACAGCCCGGTGTGTGACACTCGGACAGGCCGGTGTGTGACACTCGGACAGGCCGGTGTGTGACACTCGGACAGGCCGGTGTGTGACACTAATTGAGGCCGGTGTGTGACACTCGGACAGGCCGGTGTGTGACACTAAGACAGGCCGGTGTGTGACACTCGGACAGGCCGGTGTGTGACACTAATTGAGGCTGGTCTGTGACACTCGGACAGGCCGGTGTGTGACACTCAGACAGGCCGGTGTGTGAAACATGGACAGGCCGGTGTGTGACACTAAGACAGGTCGGTGTGTGACACTAAGACAGGTCGGTGTGTGACACTCAGACAGGCCGGTGTGTGACACTCAGACAGGCCGGTGTGTGACACTCGGACAGGCCGGTGTGTGACACTCGGACAGGCCGGTGTGTGACACTAAGACAGGCCGGTGTGTGACACATGGACAGGCCGGTGTGTGACTCTCGGACAGGCCGGTGTGTGACTCTCGGACAGGCCGGTGTGTGACACATGGACAGGCCGGTGTGTGACACTCGGACAGGCCGGTGTGTGACACTCAGACAGGCCGGTTTGTGACACTCAGACAGGCCGGTGTGTGACACTAATTGAGGCCGGTGTGTGACATTGAGACAGGCCGGTTTGTGACAGTCAGACAGGCCGGTGTGTGACACTCGGACAGGTCGGTGTGTGACACTCGGACAGGTCGGTGTGTGACACTCGGACAGGTCGGTGTGTGACACTCGGACAGGCCGGTGCGTGACACTCGGACAGGCCGGTGTGTGAAACTCGGACAGGTCGGTGTGTGACACTGAGACAGGCCGGTGTGTGACACTGAGACAGGCCGGTGTGTGACACTCGGACAGGTCGGTGTGTGACACTCAGACAGGCCGGTGTGTGACACTAAGACAGGCCGGTGCGTGACACTAATTGAGGCCGATGTGTGACACTCGGACAGGCCGGTGTGTGACACTGAGACAGGCCGGTGTGTAACTCTCGGACAGGCCGGTGTGTGACACTCGGACAGGCCGGTGTGTGACACTCGGACAGGCTGGTGTGTGACACTCGGACAGGCTGGTGTGTGACACTGAGACAGGCCGGTGTGTGACACTGAGACAGGCCCGTGTGTGACTCTCGGACAGGCCGGTGTGTGACACCGAGACAGGTCGGTGTGTGACACATGGACAGGCCGGTGTGTGACACTCGGACAGGCCGGTGTGTGACACTGAGACAGGCCGGTGTGTGACACTCACACAGGCCGGTGTGTGACACTAAGACAGGCCGGTGGGTGACTCTCGGACAGGCCGGTGTGTGACTCTGGACAGGCCGGTATGTGACTCTCGGACAGGCCGGTGTGTTACACTAAGACAGGCCAGTGTGTGACACTCGGACAGGCCGGTGTGTGACACTCGGACAGGTCGGTGTGTGACACTCGGACAGGCCGGTGGGTGACACTCGGACAGGCCGGTGTGTGACACTAAGACAGGCCGGTGTGTGACACTCGGACAGGCCGGTGTGTGACACTAATTGAGGCTGGTCTGTGACACTCGGACAGGCCGGTGTGTGACACTCAGACAGGCCGGTGTGTGAAACATGGACAGGCCGGTGTGTGACACTAAGACAGGTCGGTGTGTGACACTAAGATAGGTCGGTGTGTGACACTCAGACAGGCCGGTGTGTGACACTCAGACAGGCCGGTGTGTGACACTCGGACAGGCCGGTGTGTGACACTCGGACAGGCCGGTGTGTGACACTAAGACAGGCCGGTGTGTGACACATGGACAGGCCGGTGTGTGACTCTCGGACAGGCCGGTGTGTGACTCTCGGACAGGCCGGTGTGTGACACATGGACAGGCCGGTGTGTGACACTCGGACAGGCCGGTGTGTGACACTCAGACAGGCCGGTTTGTGACACTCAGACAGGCCGGTGTGTGACACTAATTGAGGCCGGTGTGTGACATTGAGACAGGCCGGTTTGTGACACTCAGACAGGCCGGTGTGTGACACTCGGACAGGTCGGTGTGTGACACTCGGACAGGTCGGTGTGTGACACTCGGACAGGTCGGTGTGTGACACTCGGACAGGCCGGTGCGTGACACTCGGACAGGCCGGTGTGTGAAACTCGGACAGGTCGGTGTGTGACACTGAGACAGGCCGGTGTGTGACACTGAGACAGGCCGGTGTGTGACACTCGGACAGGTCGGTGTGTGACACTCAGACAGGCCGGTGTGTGACACTAAGACAGGCCGGTGCGTGACACTAATTGAGGCCGATGTGTGACACTCGGACAGGCCGGTGTGTGACACTGAGACAGGCCGGTGTGTAACTCTCGGACAGGCCGGTGTGTAACTCTCGGACAGGCCGGTGTGTGACACTCGGACAGGCCGGTGTGTGACACTCGGACAGGCTGGTGTGTGACACTCGGACAGGCTGGTGTGTGACACTGAGACAGGCCGGTGTGTGACTCTCGGACAGGCCGGTGTGTGACACCGAGACAGGTCGGTGTGTGACACATGGACAGGCCGGTGTGTGACACTCGGACAGGCCGGTGTGTGACACTGAGACAGGCCGGTGTGTGACACTCACACAGGCCGGTGTGTGACACTAAGACAGGCCGGTGGGTGACTCTCGGACAGGCCGGTGTGTGACTCTGGACAGGCCGGTATGTGACTCTCGGACAGGCCGGTGTGTTACACTAAGACAGGCCAGTGTGTGACACTCGGACAGGCCGGTGTGTGACACTCGGACAGGTCGGTGTGTGACACTCGGACAGGCCGGTGGGTGACACTAAGACAGGCCGGTGTGTGACACTCGGACAGGCCGGTGTGTGACACTCGGACAGGTCGGTGTGTGACACTCGGACAGGTCGGTGTGTGACACTCGGACAGGCCGGTGTGTGACACTCGGACAGGCCGGTGTGTGACACTCGGACAGGCCGGTGTGTGACACTAAGACAGGCCGCTGTGTGACACTGAGACAGGCCGGTGTGTGACTCCCGGACAGGTCGGTGTGTGACACTCGGACAGGTCGGTGTGTGACACTCAGACAGGTCGGTGTGTGACACTCGGACAGGTCGGTGTGTGACACTAGGACAGGTCGGTGTGTGACACTAGGACAGGTCGGTGTGTGACACTCGGACAGGCCGGTGTGTGACACTCGGACAGGCCGGTGTGTGACACTCAGACAGGCCGGTGCGTGACACTCAGACAGGCCGGTGTGTGACACTAAGACAGGCCGGTGTGTGACACTAAGACAGGCCGGTGTGTGACACTCGGACAGCCCGGTGTGTGACACTCGGACAGCCCGGTGTGTGACACTCGGACAGGCCGGTGTGTGACACTCGGACAGGCCGGTGTGTGACACTAATTGAGGCCGGTGTGTGACACTCGGACAGGCCGGTGTGTGACACTCGGACAGGCCGGTGTGTGACACTAAGACAGGCCGGTGTGTGACACTCGGACAGGCCGGTGTGTGACACTCGGACAGGCCGGTGTGTGACACTAATTGAGGCCGGTGTGTGACACTCGGACAGGCCGGTGTGTGACACTCGGACAGGCCGGTGTGTGACACTCAGACAGGTCGGTGTGTGACACTCGGACAGGTCGGTGTGTGACACTCAGACAGGTCGGTGTGTGACACTCGGACAGGCCGGTGTGTGACACTCGGACAGGCCGGTGTGTGACACTAAGACAGGCCGGTGCGTGACACTAATAGAGGCCGATGTGTGACACTCGGACAGGCCGGTGTGTGACACTGAGACAGGCCGGTGTGTAACTCTCGGACAGGCCGGTGTGTGACACTCGGAGAGGCCGGTGTGTGACACTCGGACAGGCCGGTGTGTGACACTAAGACAGGCCGGTGTGTGACACTGAGACAGGCCCGTGTGTGACTCTCGGACAGGCCGGTGTGTGACACTCGGACAGGCCGGTGTGTGACACTCGGACAGGCCGGTGTGTGACACTCGGACAGGCCGGTGTGTGACACTTAGACAGGCCGGTGTGTGACACTGAGACAGGCCCGTGTGTGACTCTCGGACAGGCCGGTGTGTGACACCGAGACAGGTCGGTGTGTGACACATGGACAGGCCGGTGTGTGACACTCGGACAGGCCGGTGTGTGACACTGAGACAGGCCGGTGTGTGACACTCACACAGGCCGGTGGGTGACTCTCGGACAGGCCGGTGTGTGACTCTGGACAGGCCGGTATGTGACTCTCGGACAGGCCGGTGTGTTACACTAAGACAGGCCGGTGTGTGACACTCGGACAGGCCGGTGTGTGACACTCGGACAGGTCGGTGTGTGACACTCGGACAGGTCGGTGTGTGACACTCGGACAGGCCGGTGTGTGACACTCGGACAGGTCGGTGTGTGACACTCGGACAGGCCGGTGTGTGACACTAAGACAGGCCGCAGTGTGACAATGAGACAGGCCGGTGTGTGACACTCGGACAGGTCGGTGTGTGACACTCAGACAGGTCGGTGTGTGACACTCGGACAGGTCGGTGTGTGACACTCGGACAGGTCGGTGTGTGACACTAGGACAGGTCGGTGTGTGACACTAGGGCAGGTCGGTGTGTGACACTCGGACAGGCCGGTGTGTGACACTCAGACAGGCCGGTGCGTGACACTCAGACAGGCCGGTGTGTGACACTAAGACAGGCCGGTGTGTGACACTCAGACAGGCCGGTGCGTGACACTCAGACAGGCCGGTGTGTGACACTAAGACAGGCCGGTGTGTGACACTCGGACAGGCCGGTGTGTGACACTCGGACAGGCCGGTGTGTGACACTCGGACAGCCCGGTGTGTGACACTCGGACAGGCCGGTGTGTGACACTCGGACAGGCCGGTGTGTGACACTAATTGAGGCCGGTGTGTGACACTCGGACAGGCCGGTGTGTGACACTAAGACAGGCCGGTGTGTGATACTCGGACAGGCCGGTGTGTGACACTAATTGAGGCTGGTCTGTGACACTCGGACAGGCCGGTGTGTGACACTCAGACAGGCCGGTGTGTGACACTCAGACAGGCCGGTGTGTGACACTCGGACAGGCCGGTGTGTGACACTCGGACAGGTCGGTGTGTGACACTAATTGAGGCCGGTGTGTGACACTCGGACAGGCCGGTGTGTGACACTAAGACAGGCCGGTGTGTGACACTCAGACAGGCCGGTGTGTGACACCAAGACAGGCCGGTGTGTGACACTAATTGAGGCCGGTGTGTGACACTCGGACAGGCCGGTGTGTGACACTCAGACTGGCCGGTGTGTGACTCTCGGACAGGCCGGTGTGTGACACTCGGACAGGCCGGTGTGTGACACTGAGACAGGCCGGTGCGTGACACTGAGACAGGCCGGTGTGTGACACTGAGACAGGCCGGTGTGTGACACTCGGACAGGTCGGTGTGTGACACTCGGACAGGCCGGTGTGTGACACTCGGACAGGCCGGTGTGTGACACTAATTGAGGCCGGTGTGTGACACTCGGACAGGCCGGTGTGTGACACTCGGACAGGCCGGTGTGTGACACTAATTGAGGCTGGTCTGTGACACTCGGACAGGCCGGTGTGTGACACTCGGACAGGCCGGTGTGTGACACTCGGACAGGTCGGTGTGTGACACTAAGACAGGCCGGTGTGTGACACTAAGACAGGCCGGTGTGTGACACTCAGACAGGCCGGTGTGTGACACTAAGACAGGCCGGTGTGTGACACTAATTGAGGCCGGTGTGTGACACTCGGACAGGCCGGTGTGTGACACTGAGACAGGCCGTTGTGTGACTCTCGGACAGGCCGGTGTGTGACACTCGGACAGGCCGGTGTGTGACACTAAGACAGGCCGGTGCGTGACACTGAGACAGGCCGGTGTGTGACACTAAGACAGGCCGGTGTGTGACACTCGGACAGGTCGGTGTGTGTCACTCGGACAGGTCGGTGTGTGACACTCTGACAGGCCGGTGTGTGACACTAAGACAGGCCGGTGCGTGACACTGAGACAGGCCGGTGTGTGACACTGAGACAGGCCGGTGTGTGACACTCGGACAGGTCGGTGTGTGACACTCAGACAGGCCGGTTTGTGACACTCAGACAGGCCGGTTTGTGACACTCAGACAGGCCGGTGTGTGACACTCGGACAGGTCGGTGTGTGACACTGAGACAGGCCGGTGTGTGACACTCACACAGGCCGGTGTGTGACACTGAGACAGGCCGGTGTGTGACTCTCGGACAGGCCGGTGTGTGACACTGAGACAGGTCGGTGTGTGACACATGGACAGGCCGGTGTGTGACACTCGGACAGGCCGGTGTGTGACACTCGGACAGGCCGGTGTGTGACACTGAGACAGGCCGGTGTGTGACACTCGGACAGGTCGGTGTGTGACACTCGGACAGGCCGGTGTGTGACTCTAAGACAGGCCGGTGTGTGACACTAAGACAGGCCGGTGTGTGACACTCGGACAGGTCGGTGTGTGACACTCAGACAGGCCGGTGTGTGACACTCGGACAGGCCGGTGTGTGACACTCAGACAGGCCGGTGGGTGACACTGAGACAGGCTGGTGTGTGACACTAAGACAGGCCGGTGTGTGACACTGAGACAGGTCGGTGTGTGACACTCAGACAGGCCGGTGTGTGACACTGAGACAGGCCGGTGTGTGACACTGAGACAGGCCGGTGTGTGACACTCAGACAGGCCGTTGTGTGACACTCGGACAGGCCGGAGTGTGGCACTCGGACAGGCCGGTTTGTGACACTGAGACAGGCCGGTGTGTGACACTCGGACAGGCCGGTGTGTGACACTGAGACAGGTCGGTGTGTGACACATGGACAGGCCGGTGTGTGACACTCGGACAGGTCGGTGTGTAACACTCGGACAGGCCGGTGTGTGGCACTCGGACAGGCCGGTGTGTGACACTGAGACAGGCCGGTGTGTGACACTGAGACAGGCCGGTGTGTGACACTCAGACAGGCCGGTGTGGATACTAAGACAGGCCGGTGTGGATACTAAGACAGGCCGGTGGGTGACACTGAGACAGGCCGGTGTGTGACACTAAGACAGGCCGGTGGGTGACACTGAGACAGGCTGTTGTGTGACACTCGGACAGGTCGGTGTGAGACACTCGAAAAGGCCGTTGTGTGACACTCGGACAGGTCGGTGTGAGACACTCGAAAAGGCCGTTGTGTGACACTCGGACAGGCCGGTGTGTGACACTCGGACAGGTCGGTGTGTAACACTCGGACAGGCCGGTGTGGGGCACTGAGACAGGCCGGTGTGTGACACTCGGACAGGCCCGTGTGTGACACTCGGACAGGCCGGTGTGTGACACTCGGACAGGCCGGTGTGTGACACTCGGACAGGTCGGTGTGTAACACTCGGACAGGCCGGTGTGTGGCACTCGGACAGGCCGGTGTGTGACACTGAGACAGGCCGGTGTGTGACACTGAGACAGGCCGGTGTGTGACACTCGGACAGGTCGGTGAGTGACACTCGGACGGGCCGGTGTGTGACACTGAGACAGGCCGGTGTGTGACACTCGGACAGGTCGGTGTGTGACACTCGGACGGGCCGGTGTGTGACACTGAGACAGGCCGATGTGTGACACTCAGACAGGTCGGTGTGTGACACTCAGACAGGCCGGTGTGTGACACTGAGACAGGCCGGTGTGTGACACTGAGACAGGTCGGTGTGTGACACTGAGACAGGTCGGTGTGTGACACTGAGACAGGCCGTTGTGTGACACTCGGACAGGTCGGTGTGTGACACTCAGACAGGCCGGTGTGTGACACTCAGATAGGCCGGTGTGTGACACTAAGACAGGCCGGTGTGTGACTCTCGGACAGGTCGGTGTGTGACACTGAGACAGGCCGGTGTGTGACACTCGGACAGGCCGTTGTGTGACACTCGGACAGGTGGGGGTGTGACACTGAGACAGGCCGGTGTGTGACACTCAGACAGGCCGGTGTGTGACACTAAGACAGGCCGGTGGGTGACACTGAGACAGGCCGGTGTGTGACACATGGACAGGTCGGTGTGTGACACTCAGACAGGCCGGTGTGTGACACTGAGACAGGCCGGTGTGTGACACTGAGACAGGCCGGTGTGTGACACTGAGACAGGCCGGTGTGTGACAATCGGTCAGGTCGGTGTGTGACACTCGGACAGGCCGGTGTGTGACACTCAGACAGGCCGGTGTGTGACACTCAGACAGGCGGGTGTGTGACACTCGGAGAGGCCGGTGTGTTACACTCAGACAGGCCGGTGTTTAACACTCAGACAGGCCGGTGTGTGACACTCGGACAGGTCGGTGTGTGACACTCAGACAGGCCGGTGTTTAACACTCGGACAGGCCGTTGTGTGACACTCAGACAGGCCGGTGTTTAACACTCGGACAGGCCGGTGTGTGACACTCAGACAGGCCGGTGTTTAACACTCGGACAGGCCGGTCTGTGACACTCGGACAGGTCGGTGTGTGACACTCAGACAGGCCGGTGTGTGACACTCGGACAGGTCGGTGTGTGACACTCAGACAGGTCGGTGTGTGACACTGAGACAGGCCGGTGTGTGACACTCGGACAGGCCGGTGTGTGACACTCGGACAGGTCGGTGTGTGACACTCAGACAGGTCGGTGTGTGACACTCAGACAGGCCGGTGTGTGACTCTCGGATAGGTCGGTGTGTGACACTGAGACAGGCCGGTGTGTGACACTCGGACAGGCCGGTGTGTGACACTCGGACAGGCCGGTGTGTGACACTCGGACAGGTCGGTGTGTGACACTCAGACAGGTCGGTGTGTGACACTGAGACAGGCCGGTGTGTGACACTCGGACAGGCCGGTGTGTGACATTCGGACAGGTCCGTGTGTGACACTCGGACAGGTCGGTGTGTGACACTCGGACAGGCCGGTGTGTGACACTCGGACAGGCCGGTGTGTGACACTCGGACAGGTCGGTGTGTGACACTCGGACAGGCCGTTGTGTGACACTCGGACAGGTGGGGGTGTGACACTGAGACAGGCCGGTGTGTGACACTCAGACAGGCCGGTGTGTGACACTAAGACAGGCCGGTGGGTGACACTGAGACAGGCCGGTGTGTGACACATGGACAGGTCGGTGTGTGACACTCAGACAGGCCGGTGTGTGACACTGAGACAGGCCGGTGTGTGACACTGAGACAGGCCGGTGTGTGACACTCGGTCAGGTCGGTGTGTGACACTCGGTCAGGTCGGTGTGTGACACTCGGACAGGCCGGTGTGTGACACTGAGACAGGCCGGTGTGTGACACTCAGACAGTCGGGTGTGTGACACTCGGAGAGGCCGGTGTGTGACACTCAGACAGGCCGGTGTTTAACACTCAGACAGGCCGGTGTGTGACACTCAGACAGGCCGGTGTTTAACACTCGGCCAGGCCGGTGTGTGACACTCAGACAGGCCGGTGTTTAACACTCGGACAGGCCGGTCTGTGACACTCGGACAGGTCGGTGTGTGACACTCAGACAGGCCGGTGTGTGACACTCGGACAGGTCGGTGTGTGACACTCAGACAGGTCGGTGTGTGACACTGAGACAGGCCGGTGTGTGACACTCGGACAGGCCGGTGTGTGACACTCAGACAGGTCGGTGTGTGACACTGAGACAGGCCGGTGTGTGACTCTCGGACAGGTCGGTGTGTGACACTCAGACAGGTCGGTGTGTGACACTGAGACAGGCCGGTGTGTGACTCTCGGATAGGTCGGTGTGTGACACTGAGACAGGCCGGTGTGTGACACTCGGACAGGCCGGTGTGTGACACTCGGACAGGCCGGTGTGTGACACTCGGACAGGTCGGTGTGTGACACTCGGACAGGTCGGTGTGTGACACTCAGACAGGTCGGTGTGTGACACTCGGACAGGTCGGTGTGTGACACTCAGACAGGTCGGTGTGTGACACTGAGACAGGCCGGTGTGTGACACTCGGACAGGCCGGTGTGTGACACTCGGACAGGCCGGTGTGTGACACTCGGACAGGTCCGTGTGTGACACTCGGACAGGCCGGTGTGTGACACTCGGACAGGTCGGTGTGTGACACTCGGACAGGCCGGTGTGTGACACTCGGACAGGCCGGTGTGTGACACTCGGACAGGCCGGTGTTTAACACTCGGACAGGCCGTTGTGTGACACTCAGACAGGCCGGTGTTTAACACTCGGACAGGCCGTTGTGTGACACTGAGACAGGCCGGTGTTTAACACTCGGACAGGCCGGTGTGTGACACTCAGACAGGCCGGTGTGTGACACTCAGACAGGCCGGTGTGTGACACTCAGACAGGCCGGTGCGTGACACTCAGACAGGCCGGTGTGTGACACTAAGACAGGCCGGTGTGTGACACTCGGACAGGCCGGTGTGTGACACTCGGACAGCCCGGTGTGTGACACTCGGACAGGCCGGTGTGTGACACTCGGACAGGCCGGTGTGTGACACTAATTGAGGCCGGTGTGTGACACTCGGACAGGCCGGTGTGTGACACTAAGACAGGCCGGTGTGTGACACTCGGACAGGCCGGTGTGTGACACTAATTGAGGCTGGTCTGTGACACTCGGACAGGCCGGTGTGTGACACTCAGACAGGCCGGTGTGTGACACTCAGACAGGCCGGTGTGTGACACTCGGACAGGCCGGTGTGTGACACTCGGACAGGTCGGTGTGTGACACTAATTGAGGCCGGTGTGTGACACTCGGACAGGCCGGTGTGTGACACTAAGACAGGCCGGTGTGTGACACTCAGACAGGCCGGTGTGTGACACCAAGACAGGCCGGTGTGTGACACTAATTGAGGCCGGTGTGTGACACTCGGACAGGCCGGTGTGTGACACTCAGACTGGCCGGTGTGTGACTCTCGGACAGGCCGGTGTGTGACACTCGGACAGGCCGGTGTGTGACACTGAGACAGGCCGGTGCGTGACACTGAGACAGGCCGGTGCGTGACACTGAGACAGGCCGGTGTGTGACACTAAGACAGGCCGGTGTGTGACACTCGGACAGGTCGGTGTGTGACACTCGGACAGGCCGGTGTGTGACACTCGGACAGGCCGGTGTGTGACACTAATTGAGGCCGGTGTGTGACACTCGGACAGGCCGGTGTGTGACACTCGGACAGGCCGGTGTGTGACACTAATTGAGGCTGGTCTGTGACACTCGGACAGGCCGGTGTGTGACACTCGGACAGGCCGGTGTGTGACACTCGGACAGGTCGGTGTGTGACACTAAGACAGGTCGGTGTGTGACACTAAGACAGGCCGGTGTGTGACACTAAGACAGGCCGGTGTGTGACACTCAGACAGGCCGGTGTGTGACACTAAGACAGGCCGGTGTGTGACACTAATTGAGGCCGGTGTGTGACACTCGGACAGGCCGGTGTGTGACACTGAGACAGGCCGTTGTGTGACTCTCGGACAGGCCGGTGTGTGACACTCGGACAGGCCGGTGTGTGACACTAAGACAGGCCGGTGCGTGACACTGAGACAGGCCGGTGTGTGACACTAAGACAGGCCGGTGTGTGACACTCGGACAGGTCGGTGTGTGTCACTCGGACAGGTCGGTGTGTGACACTCTGACAGGCCGGTGTGTGACACTAAGACAGGCCGGTGCGTGACACTGAGACAGGCCGGTGTGTGACACTGAGACAGGCCGGTGTGTGACACTCGGACAGGTCGGTGTGTGACACTCAGACAGGCCGGTTTGTGACACTCAGACAGGCCGGCGTGTGACACTCAGACAGGCCGGTGTGTGACACTCGGACAGGTCGGTGTGTGACACTGAGACAGGCCGGTGTGTGACACTCACACAGGCCGGTGTGTGACACTGAGACAGGCCGGTGTGTGACTCTCGGACAGGCCGGTGTGTGACACTGAGACAGGTCGGTGTGTGACACATGGACAGGCCGGTGTGTGACACTCGGACAGGCCGGTGTGTGACACTCGGACAGGCCGGTGTGTGACACTGAGACAGGCCGGTGTGTGACACTCGGACAGGTCGGTGTGTGACACTCGGACAGGCCGGTGTGTGACTCTAAGACAGGCCGGTGTGTGACACTAAGACAGGCCGGTGTGTGACACTCGGACAGGTCGGTGTGTGACACTCAGACAGGCCGGTGTGTGACACTCGGACAGGCCGGTGTGTGACACTCAGACAGGCCGGTGGGTGACACTGAGACAGGCTGGTGTGTGACACTAAGACAGGCCGGTGTGTGACACTGAGACAGGTCGGTGTGTGACACTGAGACAGGCCGGTGTGTGACACTGAGACAGGCCGGTGTGTGACACTGAGACAGGCCGGTGTGTGACACTCAGACAGGCCGTTGTGTGACACTCGGACAGGCCGGAGTGTGGCACTCGGACAGGCCGGTTTGTGACACTGAGACAGGCCGGTGTGTGACACTCGGACAGGCCGGTGTGTGACACTGAGACAGGTCGGTGTGTGACACATGGACAGGCCGGTGTGTGACACTGAGACAGGCCGGTGTGTGACACTGAGACAGGCCGGTGTGTGACACTGAGACAGGCCGGTGTGTGACACTGAGACAGGCCGGTGTGGATACTAAGACAGGCCGGTGTGGATACTAAGACAGGCCGGTGGGTGACACTGAGACAGGCCGGTGTGTGACACTAAGACAGGCCGGTGGGTGACACTGAGACAGGCTGTTGTGTGACACTCGGACAGGTCGGTGTGAGACACTCGAAAAGGCCGTTGTGTGACACTCGGACAGGTCGGTGTGAGACACTCGAAAAGGCCGTTGTGTGACACTCGGACAGGCCGGTGTGTGACACTCGGACAGGTCGGTGTGTAACACTCGGACAGGCCGGTGTGGGGCACTGAGACAGGCCGGTGTGTGACACTCGGACAGGCCCGTGTGTGACACTCGGACAGGCCGGTGTGTGACACTCGGACAGGCCGGTGTGTGACACTCGGACAGGTCGGTGTGTAACACTCGGACAGGCCGGTGTGTGGCACTCGGACAGGCCGGTGTGTGACACTGAGACAGGCCGGTGTGTGACACTGAGACAGGCCGGTGTGTGACACTCGGACAGGTCGGTGAGTGACACTCGGACGGGCCGGTGTGTGACACTGAGACAGGCCGGTGTGTGACACTCGGACAGGTCGGTGTGTGACACTCGGACGGGCCGGTGTGTGACACTGAGACAGGCCGATGTGTGACACTCAGACAGGTCGGTGTGTGACACTCAGACAGGCCGGTGTGTGACACTGAGACAGGCCGGTGTGTGACACTGAGACAGGTCGGTGTGTGACACTGAGACAGGTCGGTGTGTGACACTGAGACAGGCCGTTGTGTGACACTCGGACAGGTCGGTGTGTGACACTCAGACAGGCCGGTGTGTGACACTCAGATAGGCCGGTGTGTGACACTAAGACAGGCCGGTGTGTGACTCTCGGACAGGTCGGTGTGTGACACTGAGACAGGCCGGTGTGTGACACTCGGACAGGCCGTTGTGTGACACTCGGACAGGTGGGGGTGTGACACTGAGACAGGCCGGTGTGTGACACTCAGACAGGCCGGTGTGTGACACTAAGACAGGCCGGTGGGTGACACTGAGACAGGCCGGTGTGTGACACATGGACAGGTCGGTGTGTGACACTCAGACAGGCCGGTGTGTGACACTGAGACAGGCCGGTGTGTGACAATCGGTCAGGTCGGTGTGTGACACTCGGACAGGCCGGTGTGTGACACTCAGACAGGCCGGTGTGTGACACTCAGACAGGCGGGTGTGTGACACTCGGAGAGGCCGGTGTGTTACACTCAGACAGGCCGGTGTTTAACACTCAGACAGGCCGGTGTGTGACACTCGGACAGGTCGGTGTGTGACACTCAGACAGGCCGGTGTTTAACACTCGGACAGGCCGTTGTGTGACACTCAGACAGGCCGGTGTTTAACACTCGGACAGGCCGGTGTGTGACACTCAGACAGGCCGGTGTTTAACACTCGGACAGGCCGGTCTGTGACACTCGGACAGGTCGGTGTGTGACACTCAGACAGGCCGGTGTGTGACACTCGGACAGGTCGGTGTGTGACACTCAGACAGGTCGGTGTGTGACACTGAGACAGGCCGGTGTGTGACACTCGGACAGGCCGGTGTGTGACACTCGGACAGGTCGGTGTGTGACACTGAGACAGGCCGGTGTGTGACTCTCGGACAGGTCGGTGTGTGACACTCAGACAGGTCGGTGTGTGACACTCAGACAGGCCGGTGTGTGACTCTCGGATAGGTCGGTGTGTGACACTGAGACAGGCCGGTGTGTGACACTCGGACAGGCCGGTGTGTGACACTCGGACAGGCCGGTGTGTGACACTCGGACAGGTCGGTGTGTGACACTCAGACAGGTCGGTGTGTGACACTGAGACAGGCCGGTGTGTGACACTCGGACAGGCCGGTGTGTGACATTCGGACAGGTCCGTGTGTGACACTCGGACAGGTCGGTGTGTGACACTCGGACAGGCCGGTGTGTGACACTCGGACAGGCCGGTGTGTGACACTCGGACAGGTCGGTGTGTGACACTCGGACAGGCCGTTGTGTGACACTCGGACAGGTGGGGGTGTGACACTGAGACAGGCCGGTGTGTGACACTCAGACAGGCCGGTGTGTGACACTAAGACAGGCCGGTGGGTGACACTGAGACAGGCCGGTGTGTGACACATGGACAGGTCGGTGTGTGACACTCAGACAGGCCGGTGTGTGACACTGAGACAGGCCGGTGTGTGACACTGAGACAGGCCGGTGTGTGACACTCGGTCAGGTCGGTGTGTGACACTCGGTCAGGTCGGTGTGTGACACTCGGACAGGCCGGTGTGTGACACTGAGACAGGCCGGTGTGTGACACTCAGACAGTCGGGTGTGTGACACTCGGAGAGGCCGGTGTGTGACACTCAGACAGGCCGGTGTTTAACACTCAGACAGGCCGGTGTGTGACACTCAGACAGGCCGGTGTTTAACACTCGGACAGGGCGTTGTGTGACACTCAGACAGGCCGGTGTTTAACACTCGGACAGGCCGGTGTGTGACACTCAGACAGGCCGGTGTTTAACACTCGGACAGGCCGGTCTGTGACACTCGGACAGGTCGGTGTGTGACACTCAGACAGGCCGGTGTGTGACACTCGGACAGGTCGGTGTGTGACACTCAGACAGGTCGGTGTGTGACACTGAGACAGGCCGGTGTGTGACACTCGGACAGGCCGGTGTGTGACACTCAGACAGGTCGGTGTGTGACACTGAGACAGGCCGGTGTGTGACTCTCGGACAGGTCGGTGTGTGACACTCAGACAGGTCGGTGTGTGACACTGAGACAGGCCGGTGTGTGACTCTCGGATAGGTCGGTGTGTGACACTGAGACAGGCCGGTGTGTGACACTCGGACAGGCCGGTGTGTGACACTCGGACAGGCCGGTGTGTGACACTCGGACAGGTCGGTGTGTGACACTCGGACAGGTCGGTGTGTGACACTCAGACAGGTCGGTGTGTGACACTCGGACAGGTCGGTGTGTGACACTCAGACAGGTCGGTGTGTGACACTGAGACAGGCCGGTGTGTGACACTCGGACAGGCCGGTGTGTGACACTCGGACAGGCCGGTGTGTGACACTCGGACAGGTCCGTGTGTGACACTCGGACAGGCCGGTGTGTGACACTCGGACAGGTCGGTGTGTGACACTCGGACAGGCCGGTGTGTGACACTCGGACAGGCCGGTGTGTGACACTCAGACAGGCCGGTGTTTAACACTCGGACAGGCCGTTGTGTGACACTCAGACAGGCCGGTGTTTAACACTCGGACAGGCCGTTGTGTGACACTGAGACAGGCCGGTGTTTAACACTCGGACAGGCCGGTGTGTGACACTCAGACAGGCCGGTGTTTAACACTCGGACAGGCCGGTGTGTGACACAGAGACAGGCCGGTCTGTGACACTCGGACAGGTCGGTGTGTGACACTCAGACAGGCCGGTGTGTGACACTGAGACAGGCCGGTGTGTGACTCTCGGACAGGCCGGTGTGTGACACCGAGACAGGCCGGTGTGTGACACTCGGACAGGCCGGTGTGTGACACTCGGACAGGCCGGTGTGTGACACTGAGACAGGCCGGTGTGTGACTCTCGGACAGGCCGGTGTGTGACACTCGGACAGGCCGGTGTGTGACTCTCGGACAGGCCGGTGTGTGACACTCGGACAGGTCGGTGTGT
Organism: Chiloscyllium punctatum; assembly: GCF_047496795.1. NCBI lineage: Eukaryota > Metazoa > Chordata > Chondrichthyes > Orectolobiformes > Hemiscylliidae > Chiloscyllium > Chiloscyllium punctatum. Next base: position 47,970,894 of record NC_092780.1, on the reverse strand, counting down.
GACACTGAGACAGGCCGGTGTTTAACACTCGGACAGGCGGGTGTGTGACACTCGGACAGGCGGGTGTGTGACACTCGGACAGGCCGGTGTGTGACACTCAGACAGGCCGGTGTGTGACACTGAGACAGGTCGGTGTGTGACACTGAGACAGGCCGGTGTTTAACACTCGGACAGGCCGGTGTGTGACACTCAGACAGGCCGGTGTTTAACACTCGGACAGGCCGTTGTGTGACACTCAGACAGGCGGGTGTGTGACACTCAGACAGGCCGGTCTGTGACACTCGGACAGGTCGGTGTGTGACACTGAGACAGGTCGGTGTGTGACACTCGGACAGGTCGGTGTGTGACACTGAGACAGGTCGGTGTGTGACACATGGACAGGTCGGTTTGAGACACTCGGACAGGTCAGTGTGTGACACTAAGACAGGCCGGTGTGTGACACTAGGACAGGCCGGTCTGTGACACTCGGACAGGTCGATGCGTGACACTAAGACAGGTCGATGCGTGACACTAAGACAGGCCGGTGTGTGACACTCGGACAGGCCCATGTTTGACACATGGACAGGCCGGTGTGTGACACTGAGACAGGCCGGTGTGTGACACTCGGACGGGCCGGTGTGTGACACTGAGACAGGTCGGTGTGTGACACTCGGACAGCTCGGTGTATGACACTCGGACAGGCCCGTGTTTGACACATGGACAGGCCGGTGTGTGACTCTCGGACAGGCCGGTGTGTGACACCGAGACAGGCCGGTGTGTGACTCTCGGACAGGCCGGTGTGTGACACTCAGACAGGCCGGTGTGTGACACTGAGACAGGCCGGTGTGTGACTCTCGGACAGGCCGGTGTGTGACACTCGGACAGGCCGGTGTGTGACACTCGGACAGGCCGGTGTGTGACACTGAGACAGGCCGGTGTGTGACTCTCGGACAGGCCGGTGTGTGACACTCGGACAGGCCGGTGTGTGACACTCGGACAGGCCGGTGTGTGACACTGAGACAGGCCGGTGTGTGACTCTCGGACAGGCCGGTGTGTGACACTCGGACAGGCCGGTGTGTGACACTCGGACAGCTCGGTGTATGACACTCGGACAGGGCCCGTGTTTGGACACATGACAGGCCGGTGTGTGACTCTCGGACAGGCCGGTGTGTGACACCGAGACAGGCCGGTGTGTGACTCTCGGACAGGCCGGTGTGTGACACTCAGACAGGCCGGTGTGTGACACTGAGACAGGCCGGTGTGTGACTCTCGGACAGGCCGGTGTGTGACACTCGGACAGGCCGGTGTGTGACACTCGGACAGGCCGGTGTGTGACACTGAGACAGGCCGGTGTGTGACTCTCGGACAGGCCGGTGTGTGACACTCGGACAGGCCGGTGTGTGACACTCGGACAGGCCGGTGTGTGACACTGAGACAGGCCGGTGTGTGACACTCGGGCAGGCCGGTGTGTGACTCTCGGACAGGCCGGTGTGTGACACTCAGACAGGCGGTGTGTGACACTGAGACAGGCCGGTGTGTGACTCTCAGACAGGCTGGTGTGTGACACTGAGACAGGCTGGTGTGTGACTCTCGGACAGGCCGGTGTGTGACTCTCGGACAGGCCGGTGTGTGACTCTCAGACAGGCCGGTGTGTGACACTCAGACAGGCCGATGTGTGACACTCGGACAGGCCGGTGTGTGACACTGAGACAGGCCGGTGTGTGACACTGAGTCAGGCCGGTGTGTGACTCTCGGACAGGCCGGTTGTGTGACACTCAGACAGGCCGGTGTGTGACACTCAGACAGGCCGGTGTGTGACACTGAGACAGGCCGGTGTGTGACTCTCAGACAGGCCGGTGTGTGACACTGACACAGGCCGGTGTGTGACTCTCGGACAGGCCGGTGTGTGACACTCAGACAGGCCGGTGTGTGACACTCAGACAGGCCGGTGTGTGACACTCGGACAGGTCAGTGTGTGACACTCGGACAGGCCGGTGTGTGACACTCAGACAGGCCGGTGTGTGACACTCGGACAGGTCAGTGTGTGACACTCGGACAGGCCGGTGTGTGACACTCAGACAGGCCGGTGTGTGACACTCAGACAGGCCGGTGTGTGACACTGAGACAGGCCGGTGTGTGACACTGAGACAGGCTGGTGTGTAACGCACTGACTGAAAGACCAACACGTTCCAGGCAGACCAAAAAGCGCTCTTTCACTCTGTTGATTCATTGAAATACACATTGGAGAAAGGTCCCTTCATCTGTTTGATGTCTGCACCAACCTAACTGCCACTGAAAATGCCCTCACCCCAATTTCCTGCACCTTTCCCATGTCCTGAATGTTCGGAAATCCCGTGCGCTCGTCCAAATAGTATTTTTGAGGTTGCGGGGTTCCCAGCCTGCACTACCTTCCCAAGCAGTGCATTTCAGATTCCTACCACCCTCTGAATGAAATCCCCTCTGAATCTCCTGCCTCTTCCCCAAATCTATGCCCCCCTCTTGACTGACCCCTCAACTAAGGGGTAACAGCTGCTGTGTATTGACGCTGTCCGTACCCCTCACCATCTTACCACCCCACCTCCCCAACTCCCTTCATCACCAATCCAAGCCTATCTCGTCTGTCCTTATTGCTCTGTTTCTCCGTCCCTGGCAACGTGCTGGTGAACCTCGTCTGTCCCCCCCCTCTCGTGTTATCACATCCTCGTTGTAGTGAGGTGACCTGAACTGCACACCGTGCAGAGCAAAGGGGGAGTCCTGTCCATTTCTGCTTCACTTTGGCGACGCGCTGTTCCCACAAGTAACCACATTCCCAGCACCTTCAGGCAATGAAGGGGATAAAGGATTGGGGAACCCAGTTCCTAAAGGACCCCTCTCTCTCGGTGATGCGGCCTGGGGTCTTTCACCTCACCCAGCTCTCCCAGGCCGGACCTGATCTCGAGGGTGACGTATGTTTCTCCCGTTTCATCCCCGTTGGATCGGTCAATAAGCAGCAGTGAGCCCAGGAGAGTCTGGGCCATGGATTCTTCCGTCAGTAACCTTTCAGCTTGATTGTATTATACCTCAGATCCAGGACGCTTTATCATTTTAAAACGTGTGATCGTGATCCCATCGCTGTATCGGGGCATGCGACTCAAGGAAGCAAAAGGCTCAGATTCCATCTTAAGTTGGGTCCTCTGCAATCTGACTGTCTCCTGGATGAAGGCTGCTCATTGGAACCAATTAGCTTCACAACAGCCCAGGCGCGGGTGTGATTGTACTTGTAATATTTGTGGGTGTTAGTGTGCTGTAATAAACACCTGTTGGATCTTTCAGTACAACATTAACCATGTCCTGGTTTCCCCGGTTTTAGGAAAATGTAAGCATTGACCTGAGATTGTAGCTGGGATCTCGCCATTCGGCTCAGCGGTAGCCAAAGTGTGGAATTCTCAGTAAGGGGTTGTGAACTGGCTTCAAAGACAAGAGCTCAACTAACCAGCTGGGACAGTGCTGTTTGTCTGTTCGAAGGAAAGACTGAGAGAGCTTGGTCCCATTTACAGTCCAGCAATGGTCAAACATCGCCCAACACCAGGTTATAGTCCAATGGCTTCACCAGGTCCCTGAAAACGTGTACCTGTGCTTCCAAATAAACCTGTTCGACTATAGCCTGGTGTTGTGTGATTTTTAACTTGAGCCAGCAAACCCTCTCTCCCTCCCTCCCTCAGTGTGACCCATACCAACAATATGGACACACTGCAGTGAGGGGCTGAACATTGGCGGATGGGGCCGGGGTTATTTCCCTCAGTGTGTGAGTGTTAGTCTCTCTCACACACCCCCGGTTCCCAGGATC